>NW_028126998.1:0-131303 GCF_965231255.1 Vanellus vanellus
CATTTCAAGGGGTTCCAGGAGGCAGTGAGGACCAGCATCACTTTTCCCCGCTGGCACCTTTGCTGTGGCAGCAAAAGCTGGACGTTTGTCTTTTTTGCTCCAAACAGCGCCGAAAGTGAAAAAAGGTGCTTTTGAGGATAGAGTGCGCAGGAAAGCAGAGAGGGCCAAATTGTCTGGGGCATTTGAAGGGGTTCCAGGAGGCAGTGAGGACCAGCATCACTTTTCCCCGCTGGCACCTTTGCTGTGGCAGCAAAAGCTGGACGTTTGTCTTTTTTGCTCCAAACAGCGCCGAAAGTGAAAAAAGGTGCATTTGAGGATAGCGTGCGCAGGAAAGCAGAGAGGGCCAAATTGTGTGGGGCATTTGAAGGGGTTCCAGGAGGCAGTGAGGACCAGCATCACTTTTCCCCGCTGGCACCTTTGCTGTGGCAGCAAAAGCTGGACGTTTGTCTTTTTTGCTCCAAACAGCGCCGAAAGTGAAAAAAGGTGCTTTTGAGGATAGAGTGAGCAGGAAAGCAGAGAGGGCCAAATTGTGTGGGGCATTTGAACGGGGTTCCAGGAGGCAGTGAGGACCAGCATCACTTTTCCCCACTGGCACCTTTGCTGTGGCAGCAAAAGCTGGACGTTTGTCTTTTTTGCTCCAAACAGCGCCGAAAGTGAAAAAAGGTGCTTTTGAGGATAGAGTGAGCAGGAAAGCAGAGAGGGCCAAATTGTGTTGGGCATTTGAAGGGGTTCCAGGAGGCAGTGAGAAGCAGCATCACTTTTCCCCACTGGCACCTTTGCTGTGGCAGCAAAAGCTGGACGTTTGTCTTTTTTGCTCCAAACAGCGCCGAAAGTGAAAAAAGGTGCTTTTGAGGATAGAGTGAGCAGGAAAGCAGAGAGGGCCAAATTGTCTGGGGCATTTGAAGGGGTTCCAGGAGGCAGTGAGAAGCAGCATCACTTTTCCCCACTGGCACCTTTGCTGTGGCAGCAAAAGCTGGACGTTTGTCTTTTTTGCTCCAAACAGCGCCGAAAGTGAAAAAAGGTGCTTTTGAGGATAGCGTGCGCAGGAAAGCAGAGAGGGCCAAATTGTCTGGGGCATTTGAAGGGGTTCCAGGAGGCAGTGAGAAGCAGCATCACTTTTCCCCGCTGGCACCTTTGCTGTGGCAGCAAAAGCTGGACGTTTGTCTTTTTTGCTCCAAACAGCGCCGAAAGTGAAAAAAGGTGCTTTTGAGGATAGACTTTTCAGGAAAGCAGAGAGGGCCAAATTGTGTGGGGCATTTGAAGGGGTTCCAGGAGGCAGTGAGGACCAGCATCACTTTTCCCCGCTGGCACCTTTGCTGTGGCAGCAAAAGCTGGACGTTTGTCTTTTTTGCTCCAAACAGCGCCGAAAGTGAAAAAAGGTGCATTTTAGGATAGCGTGCGCAGGAAAGCAGAGAGGGCCAAATTGTCTGGGGCATTTGAAGGGGTTCCAGGAGGCAGTGAGAAGCAGCATCACTTTTCCCCGCTGGCACCTTTGCTGTGGCAGCAAAAGCTGGACGTTTGTCTTTTTTGCTCCAAACAGCGCCGAAAGTGAAAAAAGGTGCATTTGAGGAAAGCGTGCGCAGGAAAGCAGAGAGGGCCAAATTGTCTGGGGCATTTGAAGGGGTTCCAGGAGGCAGTGAGGACCAGCATCACTTTTCCCCGCTGGCACCTTTGCTGTGGCAGCAAAAGCTGGACGTTTGTCTTTTTTGCTCCAAACAGCGCCGAAAGTGAAAAAAGGTGCATTTGAGGATAGCGTGCGCAGGAAAGCAGAGAGGGCCAAATTGTCTGGGGCATTTGAAGGGGTTCCAGGAGGCAGTGAGGACCAGCATCACTTTTCCCCGCTGGCACCTTTGCTGTGGCAGCAAAAGCTGGACGTTTGTCTTTTTTGCTCCAAACAGCGCCGAAAGTGAAAAAAGGTGCTTTTGAGGATAGAGTGAGCAGGAAAGCAGAGAGGGCCAAATTGTCTGGGGCATTTGAAGGGGTTCCAGGAGGCAGTGAGAAGCAGCATCACTTTTCCCCGCTGGCACCTTTGCTGTGGCAGCAAAAGCTGGACGTTTGTCTTTTTTGCTCCAAACAGCGCCGAAAGTGAAAAAAGGTGCTTTTGAGGATAGCGTGCGCAGGAAAGCAGAGAGGGCCAAATTGTCTGGGGCATTTGAAGGGGTTCCAGGAGGCAGTGAGAAGCAGCATCACTTTTCCCCGCTGGCACCTTTGCTGTGGCAGCAAAAGCTGGACGTTTGTCTTTTTTGCTCCAAACAGCGCCAAAAGTGAAAAAAGGTGCATTTGAGGATAGCGTGCGCAGGAAAGCAGAGAGGGCCAAATTGTGTGGGGCATTTGAAGGGGTTCCAGGAGGCAGTGAGAAGCAGCATCACTTTTCCCCGCTGGCACCTTTGCTGTGGCAGCAAAAGCTGGACGTTTGTCTTTTTTGCTCCAAACAGCGCCGAAAGTGAAAAAAGGTGCTTTTGAGGATAGCGTGCGCAGGAAAGCAGAGAGGGCCAAATTGTCTGGGGCATTTGAAGGGGTTCCAGGAGGCAGTGAGGACCAGCATCACTTTTCCCCGCTGGCACCTTTGCTGTGGCAGCAAAAGCTGGACGTTTGTCTTTTTTGCTCCAAACAGCGCCGAAAGTGAAAAAAGGTGCTTTTGAGGATAGACTTTTCAGGAAAGCAGAGAGGGCCAAATTGTGTGGGGCATTTGAAGGGGTTCCAGGAGGCAGTGAGGACCAGCATCACTTTTCCCCGCTGGCACCTTTGCTGTGGCAGCAAAAGCTGGACGTTTGTCTTTTTTGCTCCAAACAGCGCCGAAAGTGAAAAAAGGTGCATTTGAGGATAGCGTGCGCAGGAAAGCAGAGAGGGCCAAATTGTCTGGGGCATTTGAAGGGGTTCCAGGAGGCAGTGAGGACCAGCATCACTTTTCCCCGCTGGCACCTTTGCTGTGGCAGCAAAAGCTGGACGTTTGTCTTTTTTGCTCCAAACAGCGCCGAAAGTGAAAAAAGGTGCTTTTGAGGAAAGCGTGCGCAGGAAAGCAGAGAGGGCCAAATTGTCTGGGGCATTTGAAGGGGTTCCAGGAGGCAGTGAGGACCAGCATCACTTTTCCCCGCTGGCACCTTTGCTGTGGCAGCAAAAGCTGGACGTTTGTCTTTTTTGCTCCAAACAGCGCCGAAAGTGAAAAAAGGTGCATTTGAGGATAGCGTGCGCAGGAAAGCAGAGAGGGCCAAATTGTCTGGGGCATTTGAAGGGGTTCCAGGAGGCAGTGAGGACCAGCATCACTTTTCCCCACTGGCACCTTTGCTGTGGCAGCAAAAGCTGGACGTTTGTCTTTTTTGCTCCAAACAGCGCCGAAAGTGAAAAAAGGTGCTTTTGAGGATAGAGTGAGCAGGAAAGCAGAGAGGGCCAAATTGTGTGGGGCATTTGAAGGGGTTCCAGGAGGCAGTGAGAAGCAGCATCACTTTTCCCCACTGGCACCTTTGCTGTGGCAGCAAAAGCTGGACGTTTGTCTTTTTTGCTCCAAACAGCGCCGAAAGTGAAAAAAGGTGCTTTTGAGGATAGAGTGAGCAGGAAAGCAGAGAGGGCCAAATTGTCTGGGGCATTTGAAGGGGTTCCAGGAGGCAGTGAGAAGCAGCATCACTTTTCCCCACTGGCACCTTTGCTGTGGCAGCAAAAGCTGGACGTTTGTCTTTTTTGCTCCAAACAGCGCCGAAAGTGAAAAAAGGTGCTTTTGAGGATAGCGTGCGCAGGAAAGCAGAGAGGGCCAAATTGTCTGGGGCATTTGAAGGGGTTCCAGGAGGCAGTGAGGACCAGCATCACTTTTCCCCGCTGGCACCTTTGCTGTGGCAGCAAAAGCTGGACGTTTGTCTTTTTTGCTCCAAACAGCGCCGAAAGTGAAAAAAGGTGCATTTGAGGATAGCGTGCGCAGGAAAGCAGAGAGGGCCAAATTGTCTGGGGCATTTGAAGGGGTTCCAGGAGGCAGTGAGGACCAGCATCACTTTTCCCCGCTGGCACCTTTGCTGTGGCAGCAAAAGCTGGACGTTTGTCTTTTTTGCTCCAAACAGCGCCGAAAGTGAAAAAAGGTGCTTTTGAGGATAGAGTGCGCAGGAAAGCAGAGAGGGCCAAATTGTCTGGGGCATTTGAAGGGGTTCCAGGAGGCAGTGAGAAGCAGCATCACTTTTCCCCGCTGGCACCTTTGCTGTGGCAGCAAAAGCTGGACGTTTGTCTTTTTTGCTCCAAACAGCGCCGAAAGTGAAAAAAGGTGCTTTTGAGGATAGCGTGCGCAGGAAAGCAGAGAGGGCCAAATTGTCTGGGGCATTTGAAGGGGTTCCAGGAGGCAGTGAGGACCAGCATCACTTTTCCCCGCTGGCACCTTTGCTGTGGCAGCAAAAGCTGGACGTTTGTCTTTTTTGCTCCAAACAGCGCCAAAAGTGAAAAAAGGTGCATTTGAGGATAGAGTGCGCAGGAAAGCAGAGAGGGCCAAATTGTCTGGGGCATTTGAAGGGGTTCCAGGAGGCAGTGAGAAGCAGCATCACTTTTCCCCGCTGGCACCTTTGCTGTGGCAGCAAAAGCTGGACGTTTGTCTTTTTTGCTCCAAACAGCGCCGAAAGTGAAAAAAGGTGCTTTTGAGGATAGCGTGCGCAGGAAAGCAGAGAGGGCCAAATTGTCTGGGGCATTTGAAGGGGTTCCAGGAGGCAGTGAGGACCAGCATCACTTTTCCCCGCTGGCACCTTTGCTGTGGCAGCAAAAGCTGGACGTTTGTCTTTTTTGCTCCAAACAGCGCCGAAAGTGAAAAAAGGTGCTTTTGAGGATAGACTTTTCAGGAAAGCAGAGAGGGCCAAATTGTGTGGGGCATTTGAAAGGGTTCCAGGAGGCAGTGAGGACCAGCATCACTTTTCCCCGCTGGCACCTTTGCTGTGGCAGCAAAAGCTGGACGTTTGTCTTTTTTGCTCCAAACAGCGCCGAAAGTGAAAAAAGGTGCATTTGAGGATAGCGTGCGCAGGAAAGCAGAGAGGGCCAAATTGTCTGGGGCATTTGAAGGGGTTCCAGGAGGCAGTGAGGACCAGCATCACTTTTCCCCGCTGGCACCTTTGCTGTGGCAGCAAAAGCTGGACGTTTGTCTTTTTTGCTCCAAACAGCGCCGAAAGTGAAAAAAGGTGCTTTTGAGGAAAGCGTGCGCAGGAAAGCAGAGAGGGCCAAATTGTCTGGGGCATTTGAAGGGGTTCCAGGAGGCAGTGAGGACCAGCATCACTTTTCCCCGCTGGCACCTTTGCTGTGGCAGCAAAAGCTGGACGTTTGTCTTTTTTGCTCCAAACAGCGCCGAAAGTGAAAAAAGGTGCATTTGAGGATAGCGTGCGCAGGAAAGCAGAGAGGGCCAAATTGTCTGGGGCATTTGAAGGGGTTCCAGGAGGCAGTGAGGACCAGCATCACTTTTCCCCACTGGCACCTTTGCTGTGGCAGCAAAAGCTGGACGTTTGTCTTTTTTGCTCCAAACAGCGCCGAAAGTGAAAAAAGGTGCTTTTGAGGATAGACTTTTCAGGAAAGCAGAGAGGGCCAAATTGTGTGGGGCATTTGAAGGGGTTCCAGGAGGCAGTGAGGACCAGCATCACTTTTCCCCGCTGGCACCTTTGCTGTGGCAGCAAAAGCTGGACGTTTGTCTTTTTTGCTCCAAACAGCGCCGAAAGTGAAAAAAGGTGCATTTGAGGATAGCGTGCGCAGGAAAGCAGAGAGGGCCAAATTGTCTGGGGCATTTGAAGGGGTTCCAGGAGGCAGTGAGGACCAGCATCACTTTTCCCCGCTGGCACCTTTGCTGTGGCAGCAAAAGCTGGACGTTTGTCTTTTTTGCTCCAAACAGCGCCGAAAGTGAAAAAAGGTGCTTTTGAGGAAAGCGTGCGCAGGAAAGCAGAGAGGGCCAAATTGTCTGGGGCATTTGAAGGGGTTCCAGGAGGCAGTGAGGACCAGCATCACTTTTCCCCGCTGGCACCTTTGCTGTGGCAGCAAAAGCTGGACGTTTGTCTTTTTTGCTCCAAACAGCGCCGAAAGTGAAAAAAGGTGCATTTGAGGATAGCGTGCGCAGGAAAGCAGAGAGGGCCAAATTGTCTGGGGCATTTGAAGGGGTTCCAGGAGGCAGTGAGGACCAGCATCACTTTTCCCCACTGGCACCTTTGCTGTGGCAGCAAAAGCTGGACGTTTGTCTTTTTTGCTCCAAACAGCGCCGAAAGTGAAAAATGGTGCTTTTGAGGATAGAGTGAGCAGGAAAGCAGAGAGGGCCAAATTGTCTGGGGCATTTGAAGGGGTTCCAGGAGGCAGTGAGGACCAGCATCACTTTACCCCGCTGGCACCTTTGCTGTGGCAGCAAAAGCTGGACGTTTGTCTTTTTTGCTCCAAACAGCGCCGAAAGTGAAAAAAGGTGCATTTGAGGATAGCGTGCGCAGGAAAGCAGAGAGGGCCAAATTGTCTGGGGCATTTGAAGGGGTTCCAGGAGGCAGTGAGGACCAGCATCACTTTTCCCCGCTGGCACCTTTGCTGTGGCAGCAAAAGCTGGACGTTTGTCTTTTTTGCTCCAAACAGCGCCGAAAGTGAAAAAAGGTGCTTTTGAGTATAGAGTGAGTAGGAAAGCAGAGAGGGCCAAATTGTGTGGGGCATTTGAAGGGGTTCCAGGAGGCAGTGAGGACCAGCATCACTTTTCCCCACTGGCACCTTTGCTGTGGCAGCAAAAGCTGGACGTTTGTCTTTTTTGCTCCAAACAGCGCCGAAAGTGAAAAAAGGTGCTTTTGAGGATAGAGTGAGCAGGAAAGCAGAGAGGGCCAAATTGTCTGGGGCATTTGAAGGGGTTCCAGGAGGCAGTGAGAAGCAGCATCACTTTTCCCCACTGGCACCTTTGCTGTGGCAGCAAAAGCTGGACGTTTGTCTTTTTTGCTCCAAACAGCGCCGAAAGTGAAAAAAGGTGCTTTTGAGGATAGAGTGAGCAGGAAAGCAGAGAGGGCCAAATTGTCTGGGGCATTTGAAGGGGTTCCAAGAGGCAGTGAGAAGCAGCATCACTTTTCCCCACTGGCACCTTTGCTGTGGCAGCAAAAGCTGGACGTTTGTCTTTTTTGCTCCAAACAGCGCCGAAAGTGAAAAATGGTGCGTTTGAGGATAGCGTGCGCAGGAAAGCAGAGAGGGCCAAATTGTCTGGGGCATTTGAAGGGGTTCCAGGAGGCAGTGAGAAGCAGCATCACTTTTCCCCGCTGGCACCTTTGCTGTGGCAGCAAAAGCTGGACGTTTGTCTTTTTTGCTCCAAACAGCGCCAAAAGTGAAAAAAGGTGCTTTTGAGGATAGAGTGCGCAGGAAAGCAGAGAGGGCCAAATTGTCTGGGGCATTTGAAGGCGTTCCAGGAGGCAGTGAGAAGCAGCATCACTTTTCCCCGCTGGCACCTTTGCTGTGGCAGCAAAAGCTGGACGTTTGTCTTTTTTGCTCCAAACAGCGCCGAAAGTGAAAAAAGGTGCTTTTGAGGATAGAGTGCGCAGGAAAGCAGAGAGGGCCAAATTGTCTGGGGCATTTGAAGGGGTTCCAGGAGGCAGTGAGAAGCAGCATCACTTTTCCCCACTGGCACCTTTGCTGTGGCAGCAAAAGCTGGACGTTTGTCTTTTTTGCTCCAAACAGCGCCGAAAGTGAAAAAAGGTGCATTTGAGGATAGCGTGCGCAGGAAAGCAGAGAGGGCCAAATTGTCTGGGGCATTTGAAGGGGTTCCAGGAGGCAGTGAGAAGCAGCATCACTTTTCCCCGCTGGCACCTTTGCTGTGGCAGCAAAAGCTGGACGTTTGTCTTTTTTGCTCCAAACAGCGCCGAAAGTGAAAAAAGGTGCTTTTGAGGATAGAGTGCGCAGGAAAGCAGAGAGGGCCAAATTGTCTGGGGCATTTGAAGGGGTTCCAGGAGGCAGTGAGGACCAGCATCACTTTTCCCCGCTGGCACCTTTGCTGTGGCAGCAAAAGCTGGACGTTTGTCTTTTTTGCTCCAAACAGCGCCGAAAGTGAAAAAAGGTGCTTTTGAGGATAGACTTTCCAGGAAAGCAGAGAGGGCCAAATTGTGTGGGGCATTTGAAGGGGTTCCAGGAGGCAGTGAGGACCAGCATCACTTTTCCCCGCTGGCACCTTTGCTGTGGCAGCAAAAGCTGGACGTTTGTCTTTTTTGCTCCAAACAGCGCCAAAAGTGAAAAAAGGTGCATTTGAGGATAGCGTGCGCAGGAAAGCAGAGAGGGCCAAATTGTCTGGGGCATTTGAAGGGGTTCCAGGAGGCAGTGAGGACCAGCATCACTTTTCCCCACTGGCACCTTTGCTGTGGCAGCAAAAGCTGGACGTTTGTCTTTTTTGCTCCAAACAGCGCCGAAAGTGAAAAAAGGTGCTTTTGAGGATAGCGTGCGCAGGAAAGCAGAGAGGGCCAAATTGTCTGGGGCATTTGAAGGGGTTCCAGGAGGCAGTGAGGACCAGCATCACTTTTCCCCGCTGGCACCTTTGCTGTGGCAGCAAAAGCTGGACGTTTGTCTTTTTTGCTCCAAACAGCGCCGAAAGTGAAAAAAGGTGCTTTTGAGGATAGAGTGAGCAGGAAAGCAGAGAGGGCCAAATTGTGTGGGGCATTTGAACGGGGTTCCAGGAGGCAGTGAGGACCAGCATCACTTTTCCCCACTGGCACCTTTGCTGTGGCAGCAAAAGCTGGACGTTTGTCTTTTTTGCTCCAAACAGCGCCGAAAGTGAAAAAAGGTGCTTTTGAGGATAGAGTGAGCAGGAAAGCAGAGAGGGCCAAATTGTCTGGGGCATTTGAAGGGGTTCCAGGAGGCAGTGAGAAGCAGCATCACTTTTCCCCGCTGGCAGCTTTGCTGTGGCAGCAAAAGCTGGACGTTTGTCTTTTTTGCTCCAAACAGCGCCAAAAGTGAAAAAAGGTGCTTTTGAGGATAGAGTGAGCAGGAAAGCAGAGAGGGCCAAATTGTCTGGGGCATTTGAAGGGGTTCCAGGAGGCAGTGAGAAGCAGCATCACTTTTCCCCGCTGGCACCTTTGCTGTGGCAGCAAAAGCTGGACGTTTGTCTTTTTTGCTCCAAACAGCGCCGAAAGTGAAAAAAGGTGCTTTTGAGGATAGAGTGCGCAGGAAAGCAGAGAGGGCCAAATTGTCTGGGGCATTTGAAGGGATTCCAGGAGGCAGTGAGGACCAGCATCACTTTTCCCCGCTGGCACCTTTGCTGTGGCAGCAAAAGCTGGACGTTTGTCTTTTTTGCTCCAAACAGCGCCGAAAGTGAAAAAAGGTGCTTTTGAGGATAGAGTGCGCAGGAAAGCAGAGAGGGCCAAATTGTCTGGGGCATTTGAAGGGGTTCCAGGAGGCAGTGAGGACCAGCATCACTTTTCCCCGCTGGCACCTTTGCTGTGGCAGCAAAAGCTGGACGTTTGTCTTTTTTGCTCCAAACAGCGCCGAAAGTGAAAAAAGGTGCATTTGAGGATAGCGTGCGCAGGAAAGCAGAGAGGGCCAAATTGTCTGGGGCATTTGAAGGGGTTCCAGGAGGCAGTGAGAAGCAGCATCACTTTTCCCCGCTGGCACCTTTGCTGTGGCAGCAAAAGCTGGACGTTTGTCTTTTTTGCTCCAAACAGCGCCGAAAGTGAAAAAAGGTGCATTTGAGGATAGAGTGCGCAGGAAAGCAGAGAGGGCCAAATTGTGTGGGGCATTTGAAGGGGTTCCAGGAGGCAGTGAGGACCAGCATCACTTTTCCCCGCTGGCACCTTTGCTGTGGCAGCAAAAGCTGGACGTTTGTCTTTTTTGCTCCAAACAGCGCCGAAAGTGAAAAAAGGTGCTTTTGAGGATAGAGTGCGCAGGAAAGCAGAGAGGGCCAAATTGTCTGGGGCATTTCAAGGGGTTCCAGGAGGCAGTGAGGACCAGCATCACTTTTCCCCGCTGGCACCTTTGCTGTGGCAGCAAAAGCTGGACGTTTGTCTTTTTTGCTCCAAACAGCGCCGAAAGTGAAAAAAGGTGCATTTGAGGATAGCGTGCGCAGGAAAGCAGAGAGGGCCAAATTGTGTGGGGCATTTGAAGGGGTTCCAGGAGGCAGTGAGGACCAGCATCACTTTTCCCCGCTGGCACCTTTGCTGTGGCAGCAAAAGCTGGACGTTTGTCTTTTTTGCTCCAAACAGCGCCGAAAGTGAAAAAAGGTGCTTTTGAGGATAGAGTGCGCAGGAAAGCAGAGAGGGCCAAATTGTCTGGGGCATTTGAAGGGGTTCCAGGAGGCAGTGAGAAGCAGCATCACTTTTCCCCGCTGGCACCTTTGCTGTGGCAGCAAAAGCTGGACGTTTGTCTTTTTTGCTCCAAACAGCGCCGAAAGTGAAAAAAGGTGCTTTTGAGGATAGAGTGCGCAGGAAAGCAGAGAGGGCCAAATTGTCTGGGGCATTTGAAGGGGTTCCAGGAGGCAGTGAGGACCAGCATCACTTTTCCCCGCTGGCACCTTTGCTGTGGCAGCAAAAGCTGGACGTTTGTCTTTTTTGCTCCAAACAGCGCCGAAAGTGAAAAAAGGTGCATTTGAGGATAGCGTGCGCAGGAAAGCAGAGAGGGCCAAATTGTCTGGGGCATTTGAAGGGGTTCCAGGAGGCAGTGAGAAGCAGCATCACTTTTCCCCGCTGGCACCTTTGCTGTGGCAGCAAAAGCTGGACGTTTGTCTTTTTTGCTCCAAACAGCGCCGAAAGTGAAAAAAGGTGCATTTGAGGATAGAGTGCGCAGGAAAGCAGAGAGGGCCAAATTGTGTGGGGCATTTGAAGGGGTTCCAGGAGGCAGTGAGGACCAGCATCACTTTTCCCCGCTGGCACCTTTGCTGTGGCAGCAAAAGCTGGACGTTTGTCTTTTTTGCTCCAAACAGCGCCGAAAGTGAAAAAAGGTGCTTTTGAGGATAGAGTGCGCAGGAAAGCAGAGAGGGCCAAATTGTCTGGGGCATTTCAAGGGGTTCCAGGAGGCAGTGAGGACCAGCATCACTTTTCCCCGCTGGCACCTTTGCTGTGGCAGCAAAAGCTGGACGTTTGTCTTTTTTGCTCCAAACAGCGCCGAAAGTGAAAAAAGGTGCATTTGAGGATAGCGTGCGCAGGAAAGCAGAGAGGGCCAAATTGTGTGGGGCATTTGAAGGGGTTCCAGGAGGCAGTGAGGACCAGCATCACTTTTCCCCGCTGGCACCTTTGCTGTGGCAGCAAAAGCTGGACGTTTGTCTTTTTTGCTCCAAACAGCGCCGAAAGTGAAAAAAGGTGCTTTTGAGGATAGAGTGAGCAGGAAAGCAGAGAGGGCCAAATTGTGTGGGGCATTTGAACGGGGTTCCAGGAGGCAGTGAGGACCAGCATCACTTTTCCCCACTGGCACCTTTGCTGTGGCAGCAAAAGCTGGACGTTTGTCTTTTTTGCTCCAAACAGCGCCGAAAGTGAAAAAAGGTGCTTTTGAGGATAGAGTGAGCAGGAAAGCAGAGAGGGCCAAATTGTGTTGGGCATTTGAAGGGGTTCCAGGAGGCAGTGAGAAGCAGCATCACTTTTCCCCACTGGCACCTTTGCTGTGGCAGCAAAAGCTGGACGTTTGTCTTTTTTGCTCCAAACAGCGCCGAAAGTGAAAAAAGGTGCTTTTGAGGATAGAGTGAGCAGGAAAGCAGAGAGGGCCAAATTGTCTGGGGCATTTGAAGGGGTTCCAGGAGGCAGTGAGAAGCAGCATCACTTTTCCCCACTGGCACCTTTGCTGTGGCAGCAAAAGCTGGACGTTTGTCTTTTTTGCTCCAAACAGCGCCGAAAGTGAAAAAAGGTGCTTTTGAGGATAGCGTGCGCAGGAAAGCAGAGAGGGCCAAATTGTCTGGGGCATTTGAAGGGGTTCCAGGAGGCAGTGAGAAGCAGCATCACTTTTCCCCGCTGGCACCTTTGCTGTGGCAGCAAAAGCTGGACGTTTGTCTTTTTTGCTCCAAACAGCGCCGAAAGTGAAAAAAGGTGCATTTGAGGAAAGCGTGCGCAGGAAAGCAGAGAGGGCCAAATTGTCTGGGGCATTTGAAGGGGTTCCAGGAGGCAGTGAGGACCAGCATCACTTTTCCCCGCTGGCACCTTTGCTGTGGCAGCAAAAGCTGGACGTTTGTCTTTTTTGCTCCAAACAGCGCCGAAAGTGAAAAAAGGTGCATTTGAGGATAGCGTGCGCAGGAAAGCAGAGAGGGCCAAATTGTCTGGGGCATTTGAAGGGGTTCCAGGAGGCAGTGAGGACCAGCATCACTTTTCCCCGCTGGCACCTTTGCTGTGGCAGCAAAAGCTGGACGTTTGTCTTTTTTGCTCCAAACAGCGCCGAAAGTGAAAAAAGGTGCTTTTGAGGATAGAGTGAGCAGGAAAGCAGAGAGGGCCAAATTGTCTGGGGCATTTGAAGGGGTTCCAGGAGGCAGTGAGAAGCAGCATCACTTTTCCCCGCTGGCACCTTTGCTGTGGCAGCAAAAGCTGGACGTTTGTCTTTTTTGCTCCAAACAGCGCCGAAAGTGAAAAAAGGTGCTTTTGAGGATAGCGTGCGCAGGAAAGCAGAGAGGGCCAAATTGTCTGGGGCATTTGAAGGGGTTCCAGGAGGCAGTGAGAAGCAGCATCACTTTTCCCCGCTGGCACCTTTGCTGTGGCAGCAAAAGCTGGACGTTTGTCTTTTTTGCTCCAAACAGCGCCAAAAGTGAAAAAAGGTGCATTTGAGGATAGAGTGCGCAGGAAAGCAGAGAGGGCCAAATTGTGTGGGGCATTTGAAGGGGTTCCAGGAGGCAGTGAGAAGCAGCATCACTTTTCCCCGCTGGCACCTTTGCTGTGGCAGCAAAAGCTGGACGTTTGTCTTTTTTGCTCCAAACAGCGCCGAAAGTGAAAAAAGGTGCTTTTGAGGATAGCGTGCGCAGGAAAGCAGAGAGGGCCAAATTGTGTGGGGCATTTGAAGGGGTTCCAGGAGGCAGTGAGGACCAGCATCACTTTTCCCCGCTGGCACCTTTGCTGTGGCAGCAAAAGCTGGACGTTTGTCTTTTTTGCTCCAAACAGCGCCGAAAGTGAAAAAAGGTGCTTTTGAGGATAGACTTTTCAGGAAAGCAGAGAGGGCCAAATTGTGTGGGGCATTTGAAGGGGTTCCAGGAGGCAGTGAGGACCAGCATCACTTTTCCCCGCTGGCACCTTTGCTGTGGCAGCAAAAGCTGGACGTTTGTCTTTTTTGCTCCAAACAGCGCCGAAAGTGAAAAAAGGTGCTTTTGAGGAAAGCGTGCGCAGGAAAGCAGAGAGGGCCAAATTGTCTGGGGCATTTGAAGGGGTTCCAGGAGGCAGTGAGGACCAGCATCACTTTTCCCCGCTGGCACCTTTGCTGTGGCAGCAAAAGCTGGACGTTTGTCTTTTTTGCTCCAAACAGCGCCGAAAGTGAAAAAAGGTGCATTTGAGGATAGCGTGCGCAGGAAAGCAGAGAGGGCCAAATTGTCTGGGGCATTTGAAGGGGTTCCAGGAGGCAGTGAGGACCAGCATCACTTTTCCCCACTGGCACCTTTGCTGTGGCAGCAAAAGCTGGACGTTTGTCTTTTTTGCTCCAAACAGCGCCGAAAGTGAAAAAAGGTGCTTTTGAGGATAGAGTGAGCAGGAAAGCAGAGAGGGCCAAATTGTGTGGGGCATTTGAAGGGGTTCCAGGAGGCAGTGAGAAGCAGCATCACTTTTCCCCACTGGCACCTTTGCTGTGGCAGCAAAAGCTGGACGTTTGTCTTTTTTGCTCCAAACAGCGCCGAAAGTGAAAAAAGGTGCTTTTGAGGATAGAGTGAGCAGGAAAGCAGAGAGGGCCAAATTGTCTGGGGCATTTGAAGGGGTTCCAGGAGGCAGTGAGAAGCAGCATCACTTTTCCCCACTGGCACCTTTGCTGTGGCAGCAAAAGCTGGACGTTTGTCTTTTTTGCTCCAAACAGCGCCGAAAGTGAAAAAAGGTGCTTTTGAGGATAGCGTGCGCAGGAAAGCAGAGAGGGCCAAATTGTCTGGGGCATTTGAAGGGGTTCCAGGAGGCAGTGAGGACCAGCATCACTTTTCCCCGCTGGCACCTTTGCTGTGGCAGCAAAAGCTGGACGTTTGTCTTTTTTGCTCCAAACAGCGCCGAAAGTGAAAAAAGGTGCATTTGAGGATAGCGTGCGCAGGAAAGCAGAGAGGGCCAAATTGTCTGGGGCATTTGAAGGGGTTCCAGGAGGCAGTGAGGACCAGCATCACTTTTCCCCGCTGGCACCTTTGCTGTGGCAGCAAAAGCTGGACGTTTGTCTTTTTTGCTCCAAACAGCGCCGAAAGTGAAAAAAGGTGCTTTTGAGGATAGAGTGAGCAGGAAAGCAGAGAGGGCCAAATTGTCTGGGGCATTTGAAGGGGTTCCAGGAGGCAGTGAGAAGCAGCATCACTTTTCCCCGCTGGCACCTTTGCTGTGGCAGCAAAAGCTGGACGTTTGTCTTTTTTGCTCCAAACAGCGCCGAAAGTGAAAAAAGGTGCTTTTGAGGATAGCGTGCGCAGGAAAGCAGAGAGGGCCAAATTGTCTGGGGCATTTGAAGGGGTTCCAGGAGGCAGTGAGGACCAGCATCACTTTTCCCCGCTGGCACCTTTGCTGTGGCAGCAAAAGCTGGACGTTTGTCTTTTTTGCTCCAAACAGCGCCAAAAGTGAAAAAAGGTGCATTTGAGGATAGAGTGCGCAGGAAAGCAGAGAGGGCCAAATTGTCTGGGGCATTTGAAGGGGTTCCAGGAGGCAGTGAGAAGCAGCATCACTTTTCCCCGCTGGCACCTTTGCTGTGGCAGCAAAAGCTGGACGTTTGTCTTTTTTGCTCCAAACAGCGCCGAAAGTGAAAAAAGGTGCTTTTGAGGATAGCGTGCGCAGGAAAGCAGAGAGGGCCAAATTGTCTGGGGCATTTGAAGGGGTTCCAGGAGGCAGTGAGGACCAGCATCACTTTTCCCCGCTGGCACCTTTGCTGTGGCAGCAAAAGCTGGACGTTTGTCTTTTTTGCTCCAAACAGCGCCGAAAGTGAAAAAAGGTGCTTTTGAGGATAGACTTTTCAGGAAAGCAGAGAGGGCCAAATTGTGTGGGGCATTTGAAGGGGTTCCAGGAGGCAGTGAGGACCAGCATCACTTTTCCCCGCTGGCACCTTTGCTGTGGCAGCAAAAGCTGGACGTTTGTCTTTTTTGCTCCAAACAGCGCCGAAAGTGAAAAAAGGTGCATTTGAGGATAGCGTGCGCAGGAAAGCAGAGAGGGCCAAATTGTCTGGGGCATTTGAAGGGGTTCCAGGAGGCAGTGAGGACCAGCATCACTTTTCCCCGCTGGCACCGTTGCTGTGGCAGCAAAAGCTGGACGTTTGTCTTTTTTGCTCCAAACAGCGCCGAAAGTGAAAAAAGGTGCTTTTGAGGAAAGCGTGCGCAGGAAAGCAGAGAGGGCCAAATTGTCTGGGGCATTTGAAGGGGTTCCAGGAGGCAGTGAGGACCAGCATCACTTTTCCCCGCTGGCACCTTTGCTGTGGCAGCAAAAGCTGGACGTTTGTCTTTTTTGCTCCAAACAGCGCCGAAAGTGAAAAAAGGTGCATTTGAGGATAGCGTGCGCAGGAAAGCAGAGAGGGCCAAATTGTCTGGGGCATTTGAAGGGGTTCCAGGAGGCAGTGAGGACCAGCATCACTTTTCCCCACTGGCACCTTTGCTGTGGCAGCAAAAGCTGGACGTTTGTCTTTTTTGCTCCAAACAGCGCCGAAAGTGAAAAAAGGTGCTTTTGAGGATAGAGTGAGCAGGAAAGCAGAGAGGGCCAAATTGTGTGGGGCATTTGAAGGGGTTCCAGGAGGCAGTGAGGACCAGCATCACTTTTCCCCACTGGCACCTTTGCTGTGGCAGCAAAAGCTGGACGTTTGTCTTTTTTGCTCCAAACAGCGCCGAAAGTGAAAAAAGGTGCTTTTGAGGATAGAGTGAGCAGGAAAGCAGAGAGGGCCAAATTGTCTGGGGCATTTGAAGGGGTTCCAGGAGGCAGTGAGAAGCAGCATCACTTTTCCCCACTGGCACCTTTGCTGTGGCAGCAAAAGCTGGACGTTTGTCTTTTTTGCTCCAAACAGCGCCGAAAGTGAAAAAAGGTGCTTTTGAGGATAGAGTGAGCAGGAAAGCAGAGAGGGCCAAATTGTCTGGGGCATTTGAAGGGGTTCCAAGAGGCAGTGAGAAGCAGCATCACTTTTCCCCACTGGCACCTTTGCTGTGGCAGCAAAAGCTGGACGTTTGTCTTTTTTGCTCCAAACAGCGCCGAAAGTGAAAAATGGTGCGTTTGAGGATAGCGTGCGCAGGAAAGCAGAGAGGGCCAAATTGTCTGGGGCATTTGAAGGGGTTCCAGGAGGCAGTGAGAAGCAGCATCACTTTTCCCCGCTGGCACCTTTGCTGTGGCAGCAAAAGCTGGACGTTTGTCTTTTTTGCTCCAAACAGCGCCGAAAGTGAAAAAAGGTGCTTTTGAGGATAGAGTGCGCAGGAAAGCAGAGAGGGCCAAATTGTCTGGGGCATTTGAAGGGATTCCAGGAGGCAGTGAGGACCAGCATCACTTTTCCCCGCTGGCACCTTTGCTGTGGCAGCAAAAGCTGGACGTTTGTCTTTTTTGCTCCAAACAGCGCCGAAAGTGAAAAAAGGTGCTTTTGAGGATAGAGTGCGCAGGAAAGCAGAGAGGGCCAAATTGTGTGGGGCATTTGAAGGGGTTCCAGGAGGCAGTGAGGACCAGCATCACTTTTCCCCGCTGGCACCTTTGCTGTGGCAGCAAAAGCTGGACGTTTGTCTTTTTTGCTCCAAACAGTGCCGAAAGTGAAAAAAGGTGCATTTGAGGATAGCGTGCGCAGGAAAGCAGAGAGGGCCAAATTGTCTGGGGCATTTGAAGGGGTTCCAGGAGGCAGTGAGAAGCAGCATCACTTTTCCCCGCTGGCACCTTTGCTGTGGCAGCAAAAGCTGGACGTTTGTCTTTTTTGCTCCAAACAGCGCCGAAAGTGAAAAAAGGTGCTTTTGAGGATAGAGTGCGCAGGAAAGCAGAGAGGGCCAAATTGTGTGGGGCATTTGAAGGGGTTCCAGGAGGCAGTGAGGACCAGCATCACTTTTCCCCACTGGCACCTTTGCTGTGGCAGCAAAAGCTGGACGTTTGTCTTTTTTGCTCCAAACAGCGCCGAAAGTGAAAAAAGGTGCTTTTGAGCATAGAGTGAGCAGGAAAGCAGAGAGGGCCAAATTGTCTGGGGCATTTGAAGGGGTTCTAGGAGGCAGTGAGGACCAGCATCACTTTACCCCGCTGGCACCTTTGCTGTGGCAGCAAAAGCTGGACGTTTGTCTTTTTTGCTCCAAACATCGCCGAAAGTGAAAAATGGTGCTTTTGAGGATAGCGTGCGCAGGAAAGCAGAGAGGGCCAAATTGACTGGGGCATTTGAAGGGGTTCCAGGAGGCAGTGAGAAGCAGCATCACTTTTCCCCACTGGCACCTTTGCTGTGGCAGCAAAAGCTGGACGTTTGTCTTTTTTGCTCCAAACAGCGCCGAAAGTGAAAAAAGGTGCTTTTGAGGATAGCGTGCGCAGGAAAGCAGAGAGGGCCAAATTGTCTGGGGCATTTGAAGGGATTCCAGGAGGCAGTGAGGACCAGCATCACTTTTCCCCGCTGGCACCTTTGCTGTGGCAGCAAAAGCTGGACGTTTGTCTTTTTTGCTCCAAACAGCGCCGAAAGTGAAAAAAGGTGCTTTTGAGGATAGAGTGCGCAGGAAAGCAGAGAGGGCCAAATTGTGTGGGGCATTTGAAGTGGTTCCAGGAGGCAGTGAGGACCAGCATCACTTTTCCCCACTGGCACCTTTGCTGTGGCAGCAAAAGCTGGACGTTTGTCTTTTTTGCTCCAAACAGCGCCGAAAGTGAAAAAAGGTGCATTTGAGGATAGCGTGCGCAGGAAAGCAGAGAGGGCCAAATTGTCTGGGGCATTTGAAGGGGTTCCAGGAGGCAGTGAGAAGCAGCATCACTTTTCCCCGCTGGCACCTTTGCTGTGGCAGCAAAAGCTGGACGTTTGTCTTTTTTGCTCCAAACAGCGCCGAAAGTGAAAAAAGGTGCTTTTGAGGATAGAGTGCGCAGGAAAGCAGAGAGGGCCAAATTGTGTGGGGCATTTGAAGGGGTTCCAGGAGGCAGTGAGGACCAGCATCACTTTTCCTCGCTGGCATCTTTGCTGTGGCAGCAAAAGCTGGACGTTTGTCTTTTTTGCTCCAAACAGCGCCGAAAGTGAAAAAAGGTGCTTTTGAGGATAGCGTGCGCAGGAAAGCAGAGAGGGCCAAATTGTCTGGGGCATTTGAAGGGGTTCCAGGAGGCAGTGAGAAGCAGCATCACTTTTCCCCGCTGGCACCTTTGCTGTGGCAGCAAAAGCTGGACGTTTGTCTTTTTTGCTCCAAACAGCGCCGAAAGTGAAAAAAGGTGCATTTGAGGATAGCGTGCGCAGGAAAGCAGAGAGGGCCAAATTGTCTGGGGCATTTGAAGGGGTTCCAGGAGGCAGTGAGGACCAGCATCACTTTTCCCCGCTGGCACCTTTGCTGTGGCAGCAAAAGCTGGATGTTTGTCTTTTTTGCTCCAAACAGCGCCGAAAGTGAAAAAAGGTGCTTTTGAGGATAGAGTGCGCAGGAAAGCAGAGAGGGCCAAATTGTCTGGGGCATTTGAAGGGGTTCCAGGAGGCAGTGAGGACCAGCATCACTTTTCCCCGCTGGCACCTTTGCTGTGGCAGCAAAAGCTGGATGTTTGTCTTTTTTGCTCCAAACAGCGCCGAAAGTGAAAAAAGGTGCTTTTGAGGATAGAATTTTCAGGAAAGCAGAGAGGGCCAAATTGTCTGGGGCATTTGAAGGGGTTCCAGGAGGCAGTGAGAAGCAGCATCACTATTCCCCGCTGGTACCTTTGCTGTGGCAGCAAAAGCTGGACGTTTGTCTTTTTTGCTCCAAACAGCGCCGAAAGTGAAAAAAGGTGCTTTTGAGGATAGCGTGCGCAGGAAAGCAGAGAGGGCCAAATTGTCTGGGGCATTTGAAGGGGTTCCAGGAGGCAGTGAGGACCAGCATCACTTTTCCCCGCTGGCACCTTTGCTGTGGCAGCAAAAGCTGGACGTTTGTCTTTTTTGCTCCAAACAGCGCCGAAAGTGAAAAAAGGTGCTTTTGAGGATAGCGTGCGCAGGAAAGCAGAGAGGGCCAAATTGTCTGGGGCATTTGAAGGGGTTCCAGGAGGCAGTGAGGACCAGCATCACCTTTCCCCGCTGGCACCTTTGCTGTGGCAGCAAAAGCTGGACGTTTGTCTTTTTTGCTCCAAACAGAGCCGAAAGTGAAAAAAGGTGCTTTTGAGGATAGCGTGCGCAGGAAAGCAGAGAGGGCCAAATTGTGTGGGGCATTTGAAGGGGTTCCAGGAGGCAGTGAGGACCAGCATCACTTTTCCCCGCTGGCACCTTTGCTGTGGCAGCAAAAGCTGGACGTTTGTCTTTTTTGCTCCAAACAGCGCCGAAAGTGAAAAAAGGTGCTTTTGAGGATAGAGTGCGCAGGAAAGCAGAGAGGGCCAAATTGTCTGGGGCATTTGAAGGGATTCCAGGAGGCAGTGAGGACCAGCATCACTTTTCCCCGCTGGCACCTTTGCTGTGGCAGCAAAAGCTGGACGTTTGTCTTTTTTCTTCTTGAGGGCGCCGAAAGTGAAAAAAGGTGCTTTTGAGGATAGCGTGCGCAGGAAAGCAGAGAGGGCCAAATTGTGTGGGGCATTTGAAGGGGTTCCAGGAGGCAGTGAGGACCAGCATCACTTTTCCCCGCTGGCACCTTTGCTGTGGCAGCAAAAGCTGGACGTTTGTCTTTTTTGCTCCAAACAGCGCCGAAAGTGAAAAAAGGTGCTTTTGAGGATAGACTTTTCAGGAAAGCAGAGAGGGCCAAATTGTCTGGGGCATTTGAAGGGGTTCCAGGAGGCAGTGAGGACCAGCATCACTTTTCCCCGCTGGCACCTTTGCTGTGGCAGCAAAAGCTGGACGTTTGTCTTTTTTGCTCCAAACAGCGCCGAAAGTGAAAAAAGGTGCATTTGAGGATAGAGTGCGCAGGAAAGCAGAGAGGGCCAAATTGTCTGGGGCATTTGAAGGGATTCCAGGAGGCAGTGAGGACCAGCATCACTTTTCCCCGCTGGCACCTTTGCTGTGGCAGCAAAAGCTGGACGTTTGTCTTTTTTCCTCCGGAGGGCGCCGAAAGTGAAAAAAGGTGCTTTTGAGGATAGCGTGCGCAGGAAAGCAGAGAGGGCCAAATTGTGTGGGGCATTTGAAGGGGTTCCAGGAGGCAGTGAGGACCAGCATCACTTTTCCCCGCTGGCACCTTTGCTGTGGCAGCAAAAGCTGGACGTTTGTCTTTTTTGCTCCAAACAGCGCCGAAAGTGAAAAAAGGTGCTTTTGAGGATAGAGTGCGCAGGAAAGCAGAGAGGGCCAAATTGTGTGGGGCATTTGAAGGGGTTCCAGGAGGCAGTGAGAAGCAGCATCACTTTTCCCCGCTGGCACCTTTGCTGTGGCAGCAAAAGCTGGACGTTTGTCTTTTTTGCTCCAAACAGCGCCGAAAGTGAAAAAAGGTGCTTTTGAGGATAGCGTGCGCAGGAAAGCAGAGAGGGCCAAATTGTGTGGGGCATTTGAAGGGGTTCCAGGAGGCAGTGAGGACCAGCATCACTTTTCCCCGCTGGCACCTTTGCTGTGGCAGCAAAAGCTGGACGTTTGTCTTTTTTGCTCCAAACAGCGCCGAAAGTGAAAAAAGGTGCTTTTGAGGATAGACTTTTCAGGAAAGCAGAGAGGGCCAAATTGTCTGGGGCATTTGAAGGGGTTCCAGGAGGCAGTGAGGACCAGCATCACTTTTCCCCGCTGGCACCTTTGCTGTGGCAGCAAAAGCTGGACGTTTGTCTTTTTTGCTCCAAACAGCGCCGAAAGTGAAAAAAGGTGCTTTTGAGGATAGAGTGCGCAGGAAAGCAGAGAGGGCCGAATTGTCTGGGGCATTTGAAGGGGTTCCAGGAGGCAGTGAGGACCAGCATCACTTTTCCCCGCTGGCACCTTTGCTGTGGCAGCAAAAGCTGGACGTTTGTCTTTTTTGCTCCAAACAGCGCCGAAAGTGAAAAAAGGTGCTTTTGAGGATAGCGTGCGCAGGAAAGCAGAGAGGGCCAAATTGTCTGGGGCATTTGAAGGGGTTCCAGGAGGCAGTGAGAAGCAGCATCACTTTTCCCGCTG
Organism: Vanellus vanellus; assembly: GCF_965231255.1. Classification (NCBI taxonomy): domain Eukaryota; kingdom Metazoa; phylum Chordata; class Aves; order Charadriiformes; family Charadriidae; genus Vanellus; species Vanellus vanellus. The sequence goes on from NW_028126998.1 coordinate 21,178, forward strand.
GCACCTTTGCTGTGGCAGCAAAAGCTGGACGTTTGTCTTTTTTGCTCCAAACAGCGCCGAAAGTGAAAAAAGGTGCTTTTGAGGATAGCGTGCGCAGGAAAGCAGAGAGGGCCAAATTGTCTGGGGCATTTGAAGGGGTTCCAGGAGGCAGTGAGAAGCAGCACCACTTTTCCCCGCTGGCACCTTTGCTGTGGCAGCAAAAGCTGGACGTTTGTCTTTTTTGCTCCAAACAGCGCCGAAAGTGAAAAAAGGTGCTTTTGAGGATAGCGTGCGCAGGAAAGCAGAGAGGGCCAAATTGTGTGGGGCATTTGAAGGGGTTCCAGGAGGCAGTGAGGACCAGCATCACTTTTCCCCGCTGGCACCTTTGCTGTGGCAGCAAAAGCTGGACGTTTGTCTTTTTTGCTCCAAACAGCGCCGAAAGTGAAAAAAGGTGCTTTTGAGGATAGCGTGCGCAGGAAAGCAGAGAGGGCCAAATTGTGTGGGGCATTTGAAGGGGTTCCAGGAGGCAGTGAGAAGCAGCACCACTTTTCCCCGCTGGCACCTTTGCTGTGGCAGCAAAAGCTGGACGTTTGTCTTTTTTGCTCCAAACAGCGCCGAAAGTGAAAAAAGGTGCTTTTGAGGATAGCGTGCGCAGGAAAGCAGAGAGGGCCAAATTGTCTGGGGCATTTGAAGGGGTTCCAGGAGGCAGTGAGGACCAGCATCACTTTTCCCCGCTGGCACCTGTGCTGTGGCAGGAAAAGCTGGACGTTTGTCTTTTTTGCTCCAAACAGCGCCGAAAGTGAAAAAAGGTGCTTTTGAGGATAGCGTGCGCAGGAAAGCAGAGAGGGCCAAATTGTCTGGGGCATTTGAAGGGGTTCCAGGAGGCAGTGAGAAGCAGCATCACTTTTCCCCGCTGGCACCTTTGCTGTGGCAGCAAAAGCTGGACGTTTGTCTTTTTTGCTCCAAACAGCGCCGAAAGTGAAAAAAGGTGCTTTTGAGGATAGACTTTTCAGGAAAGCAGAGAGGGCCAAATTGTCTGGGGCATTTGAAGGGGTTCCAGGAGGCAGTGAGGACCAGCATCACTTTTCCCCGCTGGCACCTTTGCTGTGGCAGCAAAAGCTGGACGTTTGTCTTTTTTGCTCCAAACAGCGCCGAAAGTGAAAAAAGGTGCTTTTGAGGATAGCGTGCGCAGGAAAGCAGAGAGGGCCAAATTGTCTGGGGCATTTGAAGGGGTTCCAGGAGGCAGTGAGGACCAGCATCACTTTTCCCCGCTGACACCTTTGCTGTGGCAGCAAAAGCTGGACGTTTGTCTTTTTTGCTCCAAACAGCGCCGAAAGTGAAAAAAGGTGCATTTGAGGATAGCGTGCGCAGGAAAGCAGAGAGGGCCAAATTGTGTGGGGCATTTGAAGGGGTTCCAGGAGGCAGTGAGGACCAGCATCACTTTTCCCCGCTGGCACCTTTGCTGTGGCAGCAAAAGCTGGACGTTTGTCTTTTTTGCTCCAAACAGCGCCGAAAGTGAAAAAAGGTGCTTTTGAGGATAGACTTTTCAGGAAAGCAGAGAGGGCCAAATTGTGTGGGGCATTTGAAGGGGTTCCAGGAGGCAGTGAGGACCAGCATCACTTTTCCCCGCTGGCACCTTTGCTGTGGCAGCAAAAGCTGGACGTTTGTCTTTTTTGCTCCAAACAGCGCCGAAAGTGAAAAAAGGTGCTTTTGAGGATAGCGTGCGCAGGAAAGCAGAGAGGGCCAAATTGTCTGGGGCATTTGAAGGGGTTCCAGGAGGCAGTGAGAAGCAGCATCACTTTTCCCCGCTGGCACCTTTGCTGTTGCAGCAAAAGCTGGACGTTTGTCTTTTTTGCTCCAAACAGCGCCGAAAGTGAAAAAAGGTGCTTTTGAGGATAGCGTGCGCAGGAAAGCAGAGAGGGCCAAATTGTGTGGGGCATTTGAAGGGGTTCCAGGAGGCAGTGAGGACCAGCATCACTTTTCCCCGCTGACACCTTTGCTGTGGCAGCAAAAGCTGGACGTTTGTCTTTTTTGCTCCAAACAGCGCCGAAAGTGAAAAAAGGTGCATTTGAGGATAGCGTGCGCAGGAAAGCAGAGAGGGCCAAATTGTCTGGGGCATTTGAAGGGGTTCCAGGAGGCAGTGAGAAGGAGCATCACTTTTCCCCGCTGGCACCTTTGCTGTGGCAGCAAAAGCTGGACGTTTGTCTTTCTTGCTCCAAACGTCGCCAAAAGTGAAAAAAGGTGCTTTTGAGGATAGAGTGCACAGGAAAGCAGAGAGGGCCAAATTGTCTGGGGCATTTGAAGGGGTTCCAGGAGGCAGTGAGGACCAGCATCACTTTTCCCCGCTGGCACCTTTGCTGTGGCAGCAAAAGCTGGACGTTTGTCTTTTTTGCTCCAAACAGCGCCGAAAGTGAAAAAAGGTGCTTTTGAGGATAGCGTGCGCAGGAAAGCAGAGAGGGCCAAATTGTCTGGGGCATTTGAAGGGGTTCCAGGAGGCAGTGAGGACCAGCATCACTTTTCCCCGCTGACACCTTTGCTGTGGCAGCAAAAGCTGGACGTTTGTCTTTTTTGCTCCAAACAGCGCCGAAAGTGAAAAAAGGTGCTTTTGAGGATAGCGTGCGCAGGAAAGCAGAGAGGGCCAAATTGTCTGGGGCATTTGAAGGGGTTCCAGGAGGCAGTGAGGACCAGCATCACTTTTCCCCGCTGGCACCTTTGCTGTGGCAGCAAAAGCTGGACGTTTGTCTTTTTTGCTCCAAACAGCGCTGAAAGTGAAAAAAGGTGCTTTTGAGGATAGCGTGCGCAGGAAAGCAGAGAGGGCCAAATTGTGTGGGGCATTTGAAGGGGTTCCAGGAGGCAGTGAGGACCAGCATCACTTTTCCCCGCTGGCACCTTTGCTGTGGCAGCAAAAGCTGGACGTTTGTCTTTTTTGCTCCAAACAGCGCCGAAAGTGAAAAAAGGTGCTTTTGAGGATAGACTTTTCAGGAAAGCAGAGAGGGCCAAATTGTCTGGGGCATTTGAAGGGGTTCCAGGAGGCAGTGAGGACCAGCATCACTTTTCCCCGCTGGCACCTTTGCTGTGGCAGCAAAAGCTGGACGTTTGTCTTTTTTGCTCCAAACAGCGCCGAAAGTGAAAAAAGGTGCTTTTGAGGATAGAGTGCGCAGGAAAGCAGAGAGGGCCAAATTGTCTGGGGCATTTGAAGGGGTTCCAGGAGGCAGTGAGAAGCAGCATCACTTTTCCCCGCTGGCACCTTTGCTGTGGCAGCAAAAGCTGGACGTTTGTCTTTTTTGCTCCAAACAGCGCCGAAAGTGAAAAAAGGTGCTTTTGAGGATAGCGTGCGCAGGAAAGCAGAGAGGGCCAAATTGTGTGGGGCATTTGAAGGGGTTCCAGGAGGCAGTGAGGACCAGCATCACTTTTCCCCGCTGACACCTTTGCATTGGCAGCAAAAGCTGGACGTTTGTCTTTTTTGCTCCAAACAGCGCCGAAAGTGAAAAAAGGTGCATTTGAGGATAGCGTGCGCAGGAAAGCAGAGAGGGCCAAATTGTCTGGGGCATTTGAAGGGGTTCCAGGAGGCAGTGAGAAGCAGCACCACTTTTCCCCGCTGGCACCTTTGCTGTGGCAGCAAAAGCTGGATGTTTGTCTTTCTTGCTCCAAACAGCGCCGAAAGTGAAAAAAGGTGCTTTTGAGGATAGCGTGCGCAGGAAAGGAGAGAGGGCCAAATTGTGTGGGGCATTTGAAGGGGTTCCAGGAGGCAGTGAGGACCAGCATCACTTTTCCCCGCTGGCACCTTTGCTGTGGCAGCAAAAGCTGGACGTTTGTCTTTTTTGCTCCAAACAGCGCCGTAAGTGAAAAAAGGTGCATTTGAGGATAGCGTGCGCAGGAAAGCAGAGAGGGCCAAATTGTCTGGGGCATTTGAAGGGGTTCCAGGAGGCAGTGAGAAGGAGCATCACTTTTCCCCGCTGGCACCTTTGCTGTGGCAGCAAAAGCTGGACGTTTGTCTTTCTTGCTCCAAACAGCGCCGAAAGTGAAAAAAGGTGCTTTTGAGGATAGAGTGCACAGGAAAGCAGAGAGGGCCAAATTGTGTGGGGCATTTGAAGGGGTTCCAGGAGGCAGTGAGGACCAGCATCACTTTTCCCCGCTGGCACCTTTGCTGTGGCAGCAAAAGCTGGACGTTTGTCTTTTTTGCTCCAAACAGCGCCGAAAGTGAAAAAAGGTGCATTTGAGGATAGCGTGCGCAGGAAAGCAGAGAGGGCCAAATTGTGTGGGGCATTTGAAGGGGTTCCAGGAGGCAGTGAGGACCAGCATCACTTTTCCCCGCTGACACCTTTGCTGTGGCAGCAAAAGCTGGACGTTTGTCTTTTTTGCTCCAAACAGCGCCGAAAGTGAAAAAAGGTGCATTTGAGGATAGCGTGCGCAGGAAAGCAGAGAGGGCCAAATTGTCTGGGGCATTTGAAGGGGTTCCAGGAGGCAGTGAGAAGCAGCATCACTTTTCCCCGCTGGCACCTTTGCTGTGGCAGCAAAATCTGGATGTTTGTCTTTCTTGCTCCAAACAGCACCGAAAGTGAAAAAAGGTGCATTTGAGGATAGCGTGCGCAGGAAAGCAGAGAGGGCCAAATTGTGTGGGGCATTTGAAGGGGTTCCAGGAGGCAGTGAGGACCAGCATCACTTTTCCCCGCTGGCACCTTTGCTGTGGCAGCAAAAGCTGGACGTTTGTCTTTTTTGCTCCAAACAGAGCCGAAAGTGAAAAAAGGTGCTTTTGAGGATAGCGTGCGCAGGAAAGCAGAGAGGGCCAAATTGTGTGGGGCATTTGAAGGGGTTCCAGGAGGCAGTGAGGACCAGCATCACTTTTCCCCGCTGGCACCTTTGCTGTGGCAGCAAAAGCTGGACGTTTGTCTTTTTTGCTCCAAACAGCGCCGAAAGTGAAAAAAGGTGCTTTTGAGGATAGAGTGCGCAGGAAAGCAGAGAGGGCCAAATTGTCTGGGGCATTTGAAGGGATTCCAGGAGGCAGTGAGGACCAGCATCACTTTTCCCCGCTGGCACCTTTGCTGTGGCAGCAAAAGCTGGACGTTTGTCTTTTTTCTTCCTGAGGGCGCCGAAAGTGAAAAAAGGTGCTTTTGAGGATAGCGTGCGCAGGAAAGCAGAGAGGGCCAAATTGTGTGGGGCATTTGAAGGGGTTCCAGGAGGCAGTGAGGACCAGCATCACTTTTCCCCGCTGGCACCTTTGCTGTGGCAGCAAAAGCTGGACGTTTGTCTTTTTTGCTCCAAACAGCGCCGAAAGTGAAAAAAGGTGCTTTTGAGGATAGACTTTTCAGGAAAGCAGAGAGGGCCAAATTGTCTGGGGCATTTGAAGGGGTTCCAGGAGGCAGTGAGGACCAGCATCACTTTTCCCCGCTGGCACCTTTGCTGTGGCAGCAAAAGCTGGACGTTTGTCTTTTTTGCTCCAAACAGCGCCGAAAGTGAAAAAAGGTGCATTTGAGGATAGAGTGCGCAGGAAAGCAGAGAGGGCCAAATTGTCTGGGGCATTTGAAGGGATTCCAGGAGGCAGTGAGGACCAGCATCACTTTTCCCCGCTGGCACCTTTGCTGTGGCAGCAAAAGCTGGACGTTTGTCTTTTTTCCTCCGGAGGGCGCCGAAAGTGAAAAAAGGTGCTTTTGAGGATAGCGTGCGCAGGAAAGCAGAGAGGGCCAAATTGTGTGGGGCATTTGAAGGGGTTCCAGGAGGCAGTGAGGACCAGCATCACTTTTCCCCGCTGGCACCTTTGCTGTGGCAGCAAAAGCTGGACGTTTGTCTTTTTTGCTCCAAACAGCGCCGAAAGTGAAAAAAGGTGCTTTTGAGGATAGAGTGCGCAGGAAAGCAGAGAGGGCCAAATTGTCTGGGGCATTTGAAGGGGTTCCAGGAGGCAGTGAGAAGCAGCATCACTTTTCCCCGCTGGCACCTTTGCTGTGGCAGCAAAAGCTGGACGTTTGTCTTTTTTGCTCCAAACAGCGCCGAAAGTGAAAAAAGGTGCTTTTGAGGATAGCGTGCGCAGGAAAGCAGAGAGGGCCAAATTGTGTGGGCATTTGAAGGGGTTCCAGGAGGCAGTGAGGACCAGCATCACTTTTCCCCGCTGGCACCTTTGCTGTGGCAGCAAAAGCTGGACGTTTGTCTTTTTTGCTCCAAACAGCGCCGAAAGTGAAAAAAGGTGCTTTTGAGGATAGCGTGCGCAGGAAAGCAGAGAGGGCCAAATTGTGTGGGGCATTTGAAGGGGTTCCAGGAGGCAGTGAGGACCAGCATCACTTTTCCCCGCTGGCACCTTTGCTGTGGCAGCAAAAGCTGGACGTTTGTCTTTTTTGCTCCAAACAGCGCCGAAAGTGAAAAAAGGTGCTTTTGAGGATAGAGTGCGCAGGAAAGCAGAGAGGGCCAAATTGTCTGGGGCATTTGAAGGGGTTCCAAGAGGCAGTGAGGACCAGCATCACTTTTCCCCGCTGACACCTTTGCTGTGGCAGCAAAAGCTGGACGTTTGTCTTTTTTGCTCCAAACAGCGCCGAAAGTGAAAAAAGGTGCTTTTGAGGATAGCGTGCGCAGGAAAGCAGAGAGGGCCAAATTGTCTGGGGCATTTGAAGGGGTTCCAGGAGGCAGTGAGAAGCAGCATCACTTTTCCCCGCTGGCACCTTTGCTGTGGCAGCAAAAGCTGGACGTTTGTCTTTTTTGCTCCAAACAGCGCCGAAAGTGAAAAAAGGTGCTTTTGAGGATAGGCGTGCGCAGGAAAGCAGAGAGGGCCAAATTGTCTGGGGCATTTGAAGGGGTTCCAGGAGGCAGTGAGAAGCAGCACCACTTTTCCCCGCTGGCACCTTTGCTGTGGCAGCAAAAGCTGGACGTTTGTCTTTTTTGCTCCAAACAGCGCCGAAAGTGAAAAAAGGTGCTTTTGAGGATAGCGTGCGCAGGAAAGCAGAGAGGGCCAAATTGTGTGGGGCATTTGAAGGGGTTCCAGGAGGCAGTGAGGACCAGCATCACTTTTCCCCGCTGGCACCTTTGCTGTGGCAACAAAAGCTGGACGTTTGTCTTTTTTGCTCCAAACAGCGCCGAAAGTGAAAAAAGGTGCTTTTGAGGATAGCGTGCGCAGGAAAGCAGAGAGGGCCAAATTGTGTGGGGCATTTGAAGGGGTTCCAGGAGGCAGTGAGAAGCAGCACCACTTTTCCCCGCTGGCACCTTTGCTGTGGCAGCAAAAGCTGGACGTTTGTCTTTTTTGCTCCAAACAGCGCCGAAAGTGAAAAAAGGTGCTTTTGAGGATAGCGTGCGCAGGAAAGCAGAGAGGGCCAAATTGTCTGGGGCATTTGAAGGGGTTCCAGGAGGCAGTGAGGACCAGCATCACTTTTCCCCGCTGGCACCTGTGCTGTGGCAGGAAAAGCTGGACGTTTGTCTTTTTTGCTCCAAACAGCGCCGAAAGTGAAAAAAGGTGCTTTTGAGGATAGCGTGCGCAGGAAAGCAGAGAGGGCCAAATTGTCTGGGGCATTTGAAGGGGTTCCAGGAGGCAGTGAGAAGCAGCATCACTTTTCCCCGCTGGCACCTTTGCTGTGGCAGCAAAAGCTGGACGTTTGTCTTTTTTGCTCCAAACAGCGCCGAAAGTGAAAAAAGGTGCATTTGAGGATAGCGTGCGCAGGAAAGCAGAGAGGGCCAAATTGTGTGGGGCATTTGAAGGGGTTCCAGGAGGCAGTGAGGACCAGCATCACTTTTCCCCGCTGGCACCTTTGCTGTGGCAGCAAAAGCTGGACGTTTGTCTTTTTTGCTCCAAACAGCGCCGAAAGTGAAAAAAGGTGCTTTTGAGGATAGCGTGCGCAGGAAAGCAGAGAGGGCCAAATTGTCTGGGGCATTTGAAGGGGTTCCAGGAGGCAGTGAGGACCAGCATCACTTTTCCCCGCTGGCACCTTTGCTGTGGCAGCAAAAGCTGGACGTTTGTCTTTTTTGCTCCAAACAGCGCCGAAAGTGAAAAAAGGTGCTTTTGAGGATAGCGTGCGCAGGAAAGCAGAGAGGGCCAAATTGTCTGGGGCATTTGAAGGGGTTCCAGGAGGCAGTGAGAAGCAGCATCACTTTTCCCCGCTGGCACCTTTGCTGTGGCAGCAAAAGCTGGACGTTTGTCTTTTTTGCTCCTAACAGCGCCGAAAGTGAAAAAAGGTGCTTTTGAGGATAGACTTTTCAGGAAAGCAGAGAGGGCCAAATTGTCTGGGGCATTTGAAGGGGTTCCAGGAGGCAGTGAGAAGCAGCATCACTTTTCCCCGCTGGCACCTTTGCTGTGGCAGCAAAAGCTGGACGTTTGTCTTTTTTGCTCCAAACAGCGCCGAAAGTGAAAAAAGGTGCTTTTGAGGATAGCGTGCGCAGGAAAGCAGAGAGGGCCAAATTGTCTGGGGCATTTGAAGGGGTTCCAGGAGGCAGTGAGAAGCAGCACCACTTTTCCCCGCTGGCACCTTTGCTGTGGCAGCAAAAGCTGGACGTTTGTCTTTTTTGCTCCAAACAGCGCCGAAAGTGAAAAAAGGTGCTTTTGAGGATAGCGTGCGCAGGAAAGCAGAGAGGGCCAAATTGTGTGGGGCATTTGAAGGGGTTCCAGGAGGCAGTGAGGACCAGCATCACTTTTCCCCGCTGGCACCTTTGCTGTGGCAACAAAAGCTGGACGTTTGTCTTTTTTGCTCCAAACAGCGCCGAAAGTGAAAAAAGGTGCTTTTGAGGATAGCGTGCGCAGGAAAGCAGAGAGGGCCAAATTGTGTGGGGCATTTGAAGGGGTTCCAGGAGGCAGTGAGAAGCAGCACCACTTTTCCCCGCTGGCACCTTTGCTGTGGCAGCAAAAGCTGGACGTTTGTCTTTTTTGCTCCAAACAGCGCCGAAAGTGAAAAAAGGTGCTTTTGAGGATAGCGTGCGCAGGAAAGCAGAGAGGGCCAAATTGTCTGGGGCATTTGAAGGGGTTCCAGGAGGCAGTGAGGACCAGCATCACTTTTCCCCGCTGGCACCTGTGCTGTGGCAGGAAAAGCTGGACGTTTGTCTTTTTTGCTCCAAACAGCGCCGAAAGTGAAAAAAGGTGCTTTTGAGGATAGCGTGCGCAGGAAAGCAGAGAGGGCCAAATTGTCTGGGGCATTTGAAGGGGTTCCAGGAGGCAGTGAGAAGCAGCATCACTTTTCCCCGCTGGCACCTTTGCTGTGGCAGCAAAAGCTGGACGTTTGTCTTTTTTGCTCCAAACAGCGCCGAAAGTGAAAAAAGGTGCATTTGAGGATAGCGTGCGCAGGAAAGCAGAGAGGGCCAAATTGTGTGGGGCATTTGAAGGGGTTCCAGGAGGCAGTGAGGACCAGCATCACTTTTCCCTGCTGGCACCTTTGCTGTGGCAGCAAAAGCTGGACGTTTGTCTTTTTTGCTCCAAACAGCGCCGAAAGTGAAAAAAGGTGCTTTTGAGGATAGCGTGCGCAGGAAAGCAGAGAGGGCCAAATTGTCTGGGGCATTTGAAGGGGTTCCAGGAGGCAGTGAGGACCAGCATCACTTTTCCCCGCTGGCACCTTTGCTGTGGCAGCAAAAGCTGGACGTTTGTCTTTTTTGCTCCAAACAGCGCCGAAAGTGAAAAAAGGTGCTTTTGAGGATAGCGTGCGCAGGAAAGCAGAGAGGGCCAAATTGTCTGGGGCATTTGAAGGGGTTCCAGGAGGCAGTGAGAAGCAGCATCACTTTTCCCCGCTGGCACCTTTGCTGTGGCAGCAAAAGCTGGACGTTTGTCTTTTTTGCTCCAAACAGCGCCGAAAGTGAAAAAAGGTGCTTTTGAGGATAGAGTGCGCAGGAAAGCAGAGAGGGCCAAATTGTCTGGGGCATTTGAAGGGGTTCCAGGAGGCAGTGAGAAGCAGCATCACTTTTCCCCGCTGGCACCTTTGCTGTGGCAGCAAAAGCTGGACGTTTGTCTTTTTTGCTCCAAACAGCGCCGAAAGTGAAAAAAGGTGCTTTTGAGGATAGCGTGCGCAGGAAAGCAGAGAGGGCCAAATTGTGTGGGGCATTTGAAGGGGTTCCAGGAGGCAGTGAGGACCAGCATCACTTTTCCCCGCTGGCACCTTTGCTGTGGCAGCAAAAGCTGGACGTTTGTCTTTTTTGCTCCAAACAGCGCCGAAAGTGAAAAAAGGTGCTTTTGAGGATAGACTTTTCAGGAAAGCAGAGAGGGCCAAATTGTGTGGGGCATTTGAAGGGGTTCCAGGAGGCAGTGAGGACCAGCATCACTTTTCCCCGCTGGCACCTTTGCTGTGGCAGCAAAAGCTGGACGTTTGTCTTTTTTGCTCCAAACAGCGCCGAAAGTGAAAAAAGGTGCTTTTGAGGATAGAGTGCGCAGGAAAGCAGAGAGGGCCAAATTGTCTGGGGCATTTGAAGGGGTTCCAGGAGGCAGTGAGGACCAGCATCACTTTTCCCCGCTGACACCTTTGCTGTGGCAGCAAAAGCTGGACGTTTGTCTTTTTTGCTCCAAACAGCGCCGAAAGTGAAAAAAGGTGCTTTTGAGGATAGCGTGCGCAGGAAAGCAGAGAGGGCCAAATTGTCTGGGGCATTTGAAGGGGTTCCAGGAGGCAGTGAGAAGCAGCATCACTTTTCCCCGCTGGCACCTTTGCTGTGGCAGCAAAAGCTGGACGTTTGTCTTTTTTGCTCCAAACAGCGCCGAAAGTGAAAAAAGGTGCTTTTGAGGATAGCGTGCGCAGGAAAGCAGAGAGGGCCAAATTGTCTGGGGCATTTGAAGGGGTTCCAGGAGGCAGTGAGAAGCAGCATCACTTTTCCCCGCTGGCACCTTTGCTGTGGCAGCAAAAGCTGGACGTTTGTCTTTTTTGCTCCAAACAGCGCCGAAAGTGAAAAAAGGTGCTTTTGAGGATAGCGTGCGCAGGAAAGCAGAGAGGGCCAAATTGTGTGGGGCATTTGAAGGGGTTCCAGGAGGCAGTGAGGACCAGCATCACTTTTCCCCGCTGGCACCTTTGCTGTGGCAACAAAAGCTGGACGTTTGTCTTTTTTGCTCCAAACAGCGCCGAAAGTGAAAAAAGGTGCTTTTGAGGATAGCGTGCGCAGGAAAGCAGAGAGGGCCAAATTGTGTGGGGCATTTGAAGGGGTTCCAGGAGGCAGTGAGAAGCAGCACCACTTTTCCCCGCTGGCACCTTTGCTGTGGCAGCAAAAGCTGGACGTTTGTCTTTTTTGCTCCAAACAGCGCCGAAAGTGAAAAAAGGTGCTTTTGAGGATAGCGTGCGCAGGAAAGCAGAGAGGGCCAAATTGTCTGGGGCATTTGAAGGGGTTCCAGGAGGCAGTGAGGACCAGCATCACTTTTCCCCGCTGGCACCTGTGCTGTGGCAGGAAAAGCTGGACGTTTGTCTTTTTTGCTCCAAACAGCGCCGAAAGTGAAAAAAGGTGCTTTTGAGGATAGCGTGCGCAGGAAAGCAGAGAGGGCCAAATTGTCTGGGGCATTTGAAGGGGTTCCAGGAGGCAGTGAGAAGCAGCATCACTTTTCCCCGCTGGCACCTTTGCTGTGGCAGCAAAAGCTGGACGTTTGTCTTTTTTGCTCCAAACAGCGCCGAAAGTGAAAAAAGGTGCATTTGAGGATAGCGTGCGCAGGAAAGCAGAGAGGGCCAAATTGTGTGGGGCATTTGAAGGGGTTCCAGGAGGCAGTGAGGACCAGCATCACTTTTCCCCGCTGGCACCTTTGCTGTGGCAGCAAAAGCTGGACGTTTGTCTTTTTTGCTCCAAACAGCGCCGAAAGTGAAAAAAGGTGCTTTTGAGGATAGCGTGCGCAGGAAAGCAGAGAGGGCCAAATTGTCTGGGGCATTTGAAGGGGTTCCAGGAGGCAGTGAGGACCAGCATCACTTTTCCCCGCTGGCACCTTTGCTGTGGCAGCAAAAGCTGGACGTTTGTCTTTTTTGCTCCAAACAGCGCCGAAAGTGAAAAAAGGTGCTTTTGAGGATAGCGTGCGCAGGAAAGCAGAGAGGGCCAAATTGTCTGGGGCATTTGAAGGGGTTCCAGGAGGCAGTGAGAAGCAGCATCACTTTTCCCCGCTGGCACCTTTGCTGTGGCAGCAAAAGCTGGACGTTTGTCTTTTTTGCTCCAAACAGCGCCGAAAGTGAAAAAAGGTGCTTTTGAGGATAGACTTTTCAGGAAAGCAGAGAGGGCCAAATTGTCTGGGGCATTTGAAGGGGTTCCAGGAGGCAGTGAGGAGCAGCATCACTTTTCCCCGCTGGCACCTTTGCTGTGGCAGCAAAAGCTGGACGTTTGTCTTTCTTGCTCCAAACAGCGCCGAAAGTGAAAAAAGGTGCTTTTGAGGATAGCGTGCGCAGGAAAGCAGAGAGGGCCAAATTGTGTGGGGCATTTGAAGGGGTTCCAGGAGGCAGTGAGGACCAGCATCACTTTTCCCCGCTGACACCTTTGCTGTGGCAGCAAAAGCTGGACGTTTGTCTTTTTTGCTCCAAACAGCGCCGAAAGTGAAAAAAGGTGCATTTGAGGATAGCGTGCGCAGGAAAGCAGAGAGGGCCAAATTGTGTGGGGCATTTGAAGGGGTTCCAGGAGGCAGTGAGGACCAGCATCACTTTTCCCCGCTGGCACCTTTGCTGTGGCAGCAAAAGCTGGACGTTTGTCTTTTTTGCTCCAAACAGCGCCGAAAGTGAAAAAAGGTGCTTTTGAGGATAGACTTTTCAGGAAAGCAGAGAGGGCCAAATTGTGTGGGGCATTTGAAGGGGTTCCAGGAGGCAGTGAGGACCAGCATCACTTTTCCCCGCTGGCACCTTTGCTGTGGCAGCAAAAGCTGGACGTTTGTCTTTTTTGCTCCAAACAGCGCCGAAAGTGAAAAAAGGTGCTTTTGAGGATAGCGTGCGCAGGAAAGCAGAGAGGGCCAAATTGTCTGGGGCATTTGAAGGGGTTCCAGGAGGCAGTGAGAAGCAGCATCACTTTTCCCCGCTGGCACCTTTGCTGTGGCAGCAAAAGCTGGACGTTTGTCTTTTTTGCTCCAAACAGCGCCGAAAGTGAAAAAAGGTGCTTTTGAGGATAGCGTGCGCAGGAAAGCAGAGAGGGCCAAATTGTGTGGGGCATTTGAAGGGGTTCCAGGAGGCAGTGAGGACCAGCATCACTTTTCCCCGCTGACACCTTTGCTGTGGCAGCAAAAGCTGGACGTTTGTCTTTTTTGCTCCAAACAGCGCCGAAAGTGAAAAAAGGTGCATTTGAGGATAGCGTGCGCAGGAAAGCAGAGAGGGCCAAATTGTCTGGGGCATTTGAAGGGGTTCCAGGAGGCAGTGAGAAGGAGCATCACTTTTCCCCGCTGGCACCTTTGCTGTGGCAGCAAAAGCTGGACGTTTGTCTTTCTTGCTCCAAACGTCGCCAAAAGTGAAAAAAGGTGCTTTTGAGGATAGCGTGCGCAGGAAAGCAGAGAGGGCCAAATTGTGTGGGGCATTTGAAGGGGTTCCAGGAGGCAGTGAGGACCAGCATCACTTTTCCCCGCTGGCACCTTTGCTGTGGCAGCAAAAGCTGGACGTTTGTCTTTTTTGCTCCAAACAGCGCCGAAAGTGAAAAAAGGTGCTTTTGAGGATAGCGTGCGCAGGAAAGCAGAGAGGGCCAAATTGTGTGGGGCATTTGAAGGGGTTCCAGGAGGCAGTGAGGACCAGCATCACTTTTCCCCGCTGGCACCTTTGCTGTGGCAGCAAAAGCTGGACGTTTGTCTTTTTTGCTCCAAACAGCGCCGAAAGTGAAAAAAGGTGCTTTTGAGGATAGACTTTTCAGGAAAGCAGAGAGGGCCAAATTGTCTGGGGCATTTGAAGGGGTTCCAGGAGGCAGTGAGGACCAGCATCACTTTTCCCCGCTGGCACCTTTGCTGTGGCAGCAAAAGCTGGACGTTTGTCTTTTTTGCTCCAAACAGCGCCGAAAGTGAAAAAAGGTGCTTTTGAGGATAGCGTGCGCAGGAAAGCAGAGAGGGCCAAATTGTCTGGGGCATTTGAAGGGGTTCCAGGAGGCAGTGAGAAGCAGCATCACTTTTCCCCGCTGGCACCTTTGCTGTGGCAGCAAAAGCTGGACGTTTGTCTTTTTTGCTCCAAACAGCGCCGAAAGTGAAAAAAGGTGCTTTTGAGGATAGCGTGCGCAGGAAAGCAGAGAGGGCCAAATTGTGTGGGGCATTTGAAGGGGTTCCAGGAGGCAGTGAGGACCAGCATCACTTTTCCCCGCTGACACCTTTGCATTGGCAGCAAAAGCTGGACGTTTGTCTTTTTTGCTCCAAACAGCGCCGAAAGTGAAAAAAGGTGCATTTGAGGATAGCGTGCGCAGGAAAGCAGAGAGGGCCAAATTGTCTGGGGCATTTGAAGGGGTTCCAGGAGGCAGTGAGAAGGAGCATCACTTTTCCCCGCTGGCACCTTTGCTGTGGCAGCAAAAGCTGGACGTTTGTCTTTCTTGCTCCAAACAGCGCCGAAAGTGAAAAAAGGTGCTTTTGAGGATAGAGTGCACAGGAAAGCAGAGAGGGCCAAATTGTCTGGGGCATTTGAAGGGGTTCCAGGAGGCAGTGAGGACCAGCATCACTTTTCCCCGCTGGCACCTTTGCTGTGGCAGCAAAAGCTGGACGTTTGTCTTTTTTGCTCCAAACAGCGCCGAAAGTGAAAAAAGGTTCTTTTGAGGATAGCGTGCGCAGGAAAGCAGAGAGGGCCAAATTGTCTGGGGCATTTGAAGGGGTTCCAGGAGGCAGTGAGAAGCAGCATCACTTTTCCCCGCTGGCACCTTTGCTGTGGCAGCAAAATCTGGATGTTTGTCTTTCTTGCTCCAAACAGCACCGAAAGTGAAAAAAGGTGCATTTGAGGATAGCGTGCGCAGGAAAGCAGAGAGGGCCAAATTGTGTGGGGCATTTGAAGGGGTTCCAGGAGGCAGTGAGGACCAGCATCACTTTTCCCCGCTGGCACCTTTGCTGTGGCAGCAAAAGCTGGACGTTTGTCTTTTTTGCTCCAAACAGCGCCGAAAGTGAAAAAAGGTGCTTTTGAGGATAGACTTTTCAGGAAAGCAGAGAGGGCCAAATTGTCTGGGGCATTTGAAGGGGTTCCAGGAGGCAGTGAGGACCAGCATCACTTTTCCCCGCTGGCACCTTTGCTGTGGCAGCAAAAGCTGGACGTTTGTCTTTTTTGCTCCAAACAGCGCCGAAAGTGAAAAAAGGTGCTTTTGAGGATAGCGTGCGCAGGAAAGCAGAGAGGGCCAAATTGTCTGGGGCATTTGAAAGGGTTCCAGGAGGCAGTGAGAAGCAGCATCACTTTTCCCCGCTGGCACCTTTGCTGTGGCAGCAAAAGCTGGACGCTTGTCTTTTTTGCTCCAAACAGCGCCGAAAATGAAAAAAGGTGCTTTTGAGGATAGCGTGCGCAGGAAAGCAGAGAGGGCCAAATTGTGTGGGGCATTTGAAGGGGTTCCAGGAGGCAGTGAGGACCAGCATCACTTTTCCCCGCTGACACCTTTGCTGTGGCAGCAAAAGCTGGACGTTTGTCTTTTTTGCTCCAAACAGCGCCGAAAGTGAAAAAAGGTGCATTTGAGGATAGCGTGCGCAGGAAAGCAGAGAGGGCCAAATTGTCTGGGGCATTTGAAGGGGTTCCAGGAGGCAGTGAGAAGGAGCATCACTTTTCCCCGCTGGCACCTTTGCTGTGGCAGCAAAAGCTGGACGTTTGTCTTTCTTGCTCCAAACAGCGCCGAAAGTGAAAAAAGGTGCTTTTGAGGACAGAGTGCACAGGAAAGCAGAGAGGGCCAAATTGTCTGGGGCATTTGAAGGGGTTCCAGGAGGCAGTGAGGACCAGCATCACTTTTCCCCGCTGGCACCTTTGCTGTGGCAGCAAAAGCTCCACGTTTGTCTTTTTTGCTCCAAACAGCGCCGAAAGTGAAAAAAGGTTCTTTTGAGGATAGCGTGCGCAGGAAAGCAGAGAGGGCCAAATTGTGTGGGGCATTTGAAGGGGTTCCAGGAGGCAGTGAGGACCAGCATCACTTTTCCCCGCTGACACCTTTGCTGTGGCAGCAAAAGCTGGACGTTTGTCTTTTTTGCTCCAAACAGCGCCGAAAGTGAAAAAAGGTGCATTTGAGGATAGCGTGCGCAGGAAAGCAGAGAGGGCCAAATTGTCTGGGGCATTTGAAGGGGTTCCAGGAGGCAGTGAGAAGCAGCATCACTTTTCCCCGCTGGCACCTTTGCTGTGGCAGCAAAATCTGGATGTTTGTCTTTCTTGCTCCAAACAGCACCGAAAGTGAAAAAAGGTGCATTTGAGGACAGCGTGCGCAGGAAAGCAGAGAGGGCCAAATTGTCTGGGGCATTTGAAGGGGTTCCAGGAGGCAGTGAGGACCAGCATCACTTTTCCCCGCTGGCACCTTTGCTGTGGCAGCAAAAGCTGGACGTTTGTCTTTTTTCCTCCGGAGGGCGCCGAAAGTGAAAAAAGGTGCTTTTGAGGATAGACTTTTCAGGAAAGCAGAGAGGGCCAAATTGTCTGGGGCATTTGAAGGGGTTCCAGGAGGCAGTGAGGACCAGCATCACTTTTCCCCGCTGGCACCTTTGCTGTGGCAGCAAAAGCTGGACGTTTGTCTTTTTTGCTCCAAACAGCGCCGAAAGTGAAAAAAGGTGCTTTTGAGGATAGAGTGCGCAGGAAAGCAGAGAGGGCCAAATTGTCTGGGGCATTTGAAGGGGTTCCAGGAGGCAGTGAGGACCAGCATCACTTTTCACCGCTGGCACCTTTGCTGTGGCAGCAAAATCTGGATGTTTGTCTTTCTTGCTCCAAACAGCACCGAAAGTGAAAAAAGGTGCATTTGAGGATAGCGTGCGCAGGAAAGCAGAGAGGGCCAAATTGTGTGGGGCATTTGAAGGGGTTCCAGGAGGCAGTGAGGACCAGCATCACTTTTCCCCGCTGGCACCTTTGCTGTGGCAGCAAAAGCTGGACGTTTGTCTTTTTTGCTCCAAACAGCGCCGAAAGTGAAAAAAGGTGCTTTTGAGGATAGACTTTTCAGGAAAGCAGAGAGGGCCAAATTGTCTGGGGCATTTGAAGGGGTTCCAGGAGGCAGTGAGGACCAGCATCACTTTTCCCCGCTGGCACCTTTGCTGTGGCAGCAAAAGCTGGACGTTTGTCTTTTTTGCTCCAAACAGCGCCGAAAGTGAAAAAAGGTGCTTTTGAGGATAGCGTGCGCAGGAAAGCAGAGAGGGCCAAATTGTCTGGGGCATTTGAAAGGGTTCCAGGAGGCAGTGAGAAGCAGCATCACTTTTCCCCGCTGGCACCTTTGCTGTGGCAGCAAAAGCTGGACGCTTGTCTTTTTTGCTCCAAACAGCGCCGAAAATGAAAAAAGGTGCTTTTGAGGATAGCGTGCGCAGGAAAGCAGAGAGGGCCAAATTGTGTGGGGCATTTGAAGGGGTTCCAGGAGGCAGTGAGGACCAGCATCACTTTTCCCCGCTGACACCTTTGCTGTGGCAGCAAAAGCTGGACGTTTGTCTTTTTTGCTCCAAACAGCGCCGAAAGTGAAAAAAGGTGCATTTGAGGATAGCGTGCGCAGGAAAGCAGAGAGGGCCAAATTGTCTGGGGCATTTGAAGGGGTTCCAGGAGGCAGTGAGAAGGAGCATCACTTTTCCCCGCTGGCACCTTTGCTGTGGCAGCAAAAGCTGGACGTTTGTCTTTCTTGCTCCAAACAGCGCCGAAAGTGAAAAAAGGTGCTTTTGAGGACAGAGTGCACAGGAAAGCAGAGAGGGCCAAATTGTGTGGGGCATTTGAAGGGGTTCCAGGAGGCAGTGAGGACCAGCATCACTTTTCCCCGCTGGCACCTTTGCTGTGGCAGCAAAAGCTCCACGTTTGTCTTTTTTGCTCCAAACAGCGCCGAAAGTGAAAAAAGGTTCTTTTGAGGATAGCGTGCGCAGGAAAGCAGAGAGGGCCAAATTGTGTGGGGCATTTGAAGGGGTTCCAGGAGGCAGTGAGGACCAGCATCACTTTTCCCCGCTGACACCTTTGCTGTGGCAGCAAAAGCTGGACGTTTGTCTTTTTTGCTCCAAACAGCGCCGAAAGTGAAAAAAGGTGCATTTGAGGATAGCGTGCGCAGGAAAGCAGAGAGGGCCAAATTGTCTGGGGCATTTGAAGGGGTTCCAGGAGGCAGTGAGAAGCAGCATCACTTTTCCCCGCTGGCACCTTTGCTGTGGCAGCAAAATCTGGATGTTTGTCTTTCTTGCTCCAAACAGCACCGAAAGTGAAAAAAGGTGCATTTGAGGACAGCGTGCGCAGGAAAGCAGAGAGGGCCAAATTGTCTGGGGCATTTGAAGGGGTTCCAGGAGGCAGTGAGGACCAGCATCACTTTTCCCCGCTGGCACCTTTGCTGTGGCAGCAAAAGCTGGACGTTTGTCTTTTTTCCTCCGGAGGGCGCCGAAAGTGAAAAAAGGTGCTTTTGAGGATAGACTTTTCAGGAAAGCAGAGAGGGCCAAATTGTCTGGGGCATTTGAAGGGGTTCCAGGAGGCAGTGAGGACCAGCATCACTTTTCCCCGCTGGCACCTTTGCTGTGGCAGCAAAAGCTGGACGTTTGTCTTTTTTGCTCCAAACAGCGCCGAAAGTGAAAAAAGGTGCTTTTGAGGATAGAGTGCGCAGGAAAGCAGAGAGGGCCAAATTGTCTGGGGCATTTGAAGGGATTCCAGGAGGCAGTGAGGACCAGCATCACTTTTCCCCGCTGGCACCTTTGCTGTGGCAGCAAAAGCTGGACGTTTGTCTTTTTTCCTCCGGAGGGCGCCGAAAGTGAAAAAAGGTGCTTTTGAGGATAGCGTGCGCAGGAAAGCAGAGAGGGCCAAATTGTGTGGGGCATTTGAAGGGGTTCCAGGAGGCAGTGAGGACCAGCATCACTTTTCCCCGCTGGCACCTTTGCTGTGGCAGCAAAAGCTGGACGTTTGTCTTTTTTGCTCCAAACAGCGCCGAAAGTGAAAAAAGGTGCTTTTGAGGATAGACTTTTCAGGAAAGCAGAGAGGGCCAAATTGTGTGGGGCATTTGAAGGGGTTCCAGGAGGCAGTGAGGACCAGCATCACTTTTCCCCGCTGGCACCTTTGCTGTGGCAGCAAAAGCTGGACGTTTGTCTTTTTTGCTCCAAACAGCGCTGAAAGTGAAAAAAGGTGCTTTTGAGGATAGCGTGCGCAGGAAAGCAGAGAGGGCCAAATTGTGTGGGGCATTTGAAGGGGTTCCAGGAGGCAGTGAGGACCAGCATCACTTTTCCCCGCTGGCACCTTTGCTGTGGCAGCAAAAGCTGGACGTTTGTCTTTTTTGCTCCAAACAGCGCCGAAAGTGAAAAAAGGTGCATTTGAGGATAGCGTGCGCAGGAAAGCAGAGAGGGCCAAATTGTGTGGGGCATTTGAAGGGGTTCCAGGAGGCAGTGAGGACCAGCATCACTTTTCCCCGCTGGCACCTTTGCTGTGGCAGCAAAAGCTGGACGTTTGTCTTTTTTGCTCCAAACAGCGCCGAAAGTGAAAAAAGGTGCTTTTGAGGATAGCGTGCGCAGGAAAGCAGAGAGGGCCAAATTGTCTGGGGCATTTGAAGGGATTCCAGGAGGCAGTGAGGACCAGCATCACTTTTCCCCGCTGGCACCTTTGCTGTGGCAGCAAAAGCTGGACGTTTGTCTTTTTTCCTCCGGAGGGGGCCGAAAGTGAAAAAAGGTGCTTTTGAGGATAGCGTGCGCAGGAAAGCAGAGAGGGCCAAATTGTCTGGGGCATTTGAAGGGGTTCCAGGAGGCAGTGAGGACCAGCATCACTTTTCCCCGCTGGCACCTTTGCTGTGGCAGCAAAAGCTGGACGTTTGTCTTTTTTGCTCCAAACAGCGCCGAAAGTGAAAAAAGGTGCTTTTGAGGATAGCGTGCGCAGGAAAGCAGAGAGGGCCAAATTGTCTGGGGCATTTGAAGGGGTTCCAGGAGGCAGTGAGAAGCAGCACCACTTTCCCCCGCTGGCACCTTTGCTGTGGCAGCAAAAGCTGGACGTTTGTCTTTTTTGCTCCAAACAGCGCCGAAAGTGAAAAAAGGTGCTTTTGAGGATAGCGTGCGCAGGAAAGCAGAGAGGGCCAAATTGTCTGGGGCATTTGAAGGGGTTCCAGGAGGCAGTGAGGACCAGCATCACTTTTCCCCGCTGGCACCTTTGCTGTGGCAGCAAAAGCTGGACGTTTGTCTTTTTTGCTCCAAACAGCGCCGAAAGTGAAAAAAGGTGCTTTTGAGGATAGCGTGCGCAGGAAAGCAGAGAGGGCCAAATTGTCTGGGGCATTTGAAGGGGTTCCAGGAGGCAGTGAGAAGCAGCACCACTTTTCCCCGCTGGCACCTTTGCTGTGGCAGCAAAAGCTGGACGTTTGTCTTTTTTGCTCCAAACAGCGCCGAAAGTGAAAAAAGGTGCTTTTGAGGATAGCGTGCGCAGGAAAGCAGAGAGGGCCAAATTGTCTGGGGCATTTGAAGGGGTTCCAGGAGGCAGTGAGGACCAGCATCACTTTTCCCCGCTGGCACCTTTGCTGTGGCAGCAAAAGCTGGACGTTTGTCTTTTTTGCTCCAAACAGCGCCGAAAGTGAAAAAAGGTGCTTTTGAGGATAGCGTGCGCAGGAAAGCAGAGAGGGCCAAATTGTCTGGGGCATTTGAAGGGATTCCAGGAGGCAGTGAGGACCAGCATCACTTTTCCCCGCTGGCACCTTTGCTGTGGCAGCAAAAGCTGGACGTTTGTCTTTTTTCCTCCGGAGGGGGTTGAAAGTGAAAAAAGGTGCTTTTGAGGATAGCGTGCGCAGGAAAGCAGAGAGGGCCAAATTGTCTGGGGCATTTGAAGGGGTTCCAGGAGGCAGTGAGGACCAGCATCACTTTTCCCCGCTGGCACCTTTGCTGTGGCAGCAAAAGCTGGACGTTTGTCTTTTTTGCTCCAAACAGCGCCGAAAGTGAAAAAAGGTGCTTTTGAGGATAGCGTGCGCAGGAAAGCAGAGAGGGCCAAATTGTCTGGGGCATTTGAAGGGGTTCCAGGAGGCAGTGAGAAGCAGCATCACTTTTCCCCGCTGGCACCTTTGCTGTGGCAGCAAAAGCTGGACGTTTGTCTTTTTTGCTCCAAACAGCGCCGAAAGTGAAAAAAGGTGCTTTTGAGGATAGACTTTTCAGGAAAGCAGAGAGGGCCAAATTGTGTGGGGCATTTGAAGGGGTTCCAGGAGGCAGTGAGGACCAGCATCACTTTTCCCCGCTGGCACCTTTGCTGTGGCAGCAAAAGCTGGACGTTTGTCTTTTTTGCTCCAAACAGCGCCGAAAGTGAAAAAAGGTGCATTTGAGGATAGAGTGCGCAGGAAAGCAGAGAGGGCCAAATTGTCTGGGGCATTTGAAGGGGTTCCAGGAGGCAGTGAGAAGCAGCATCACTTTTCCCCGCTGGCACCTTTGCTGTGGCAGCAAAAGCTGGACGTTTGTCTTTGTTGCTCCAAACAGCGCCGAAAGTGAAAAAAGGTGCTTTTGAGGATAGCGTGCGCAGGAAAGCAGAGCGGGCCAAATTGTGTGGGGCATTTGAAGGGGTTCCAGGAGGCAGTGAGGACCAGCATCACTTTTCCCCGCTGGCACCTTTGCTGTGGCAGCAAAAGCTGGACGTTTGTCTTTTTTCCTCCGGAGGGGGCCGAAAGTGAAAAAAGGTGCTTTTGAGGATAGCGTGCGCAGGAAAGCAGAGAGGGCCAAATTGTCTGGGGCATTTGAAGGGGTTCCAGGAGGCAGTGAGAAGCAGCACCACTTTTCCCCGCTGGCACCTTTGCTGTGGCAGCAAAAGCTGGACGTTTGTCTTTTTTGCTCCAAAAGCGCCGAAAGTGAAAAAAGGTGCTTTTGAGGATAGACTTTTCAGGAAAGCAGAGAGGGCCAAATTGTGTGGGGCATTTGAAGGGGTTCCAGGAGGCAGTGAGGACCAGCATCACTTTTCCCCGCTGGCACCTTTGCTGTGGCAGCAAAAGCTGGACGTTTGTCTTTTTTCCTCCGGAGGGGGCCGAAAGTGAAAAAAGGTGCTTTTGAGGATAGCGTGCGCAGGAAAGCAGAGAGGGCCAAATTGTGTGGGGCATTTGAAGGGGTTCCAGGAGGCAGTGAGGACCAGCATCACTTTTCCCCGCTGGCACCTTTGCTGTGGCAGCAAAAGCTGGACGTTTGTCTTTTTTGCTCCAAACAGCGCCGAAAGTGAAAAAAGGTGCTTTTGAGGATAGCGTGCGCAGGAAAGCAGAGAGGGCCAAATTGTCTGGGGCATTTGAAGGGGTTCCAGGAGGCAGTGAGAAGCAGCATCACTTTTCCCCGCTGGCACCTTTGCTGTGGCAGCAAAAGCTGGACGTTTGTCTTTGTTGCTCCAAACAGCGCCGAAAGTGAAAAAAGGTGCTTTTGAGGATAGCGTGCGCAGGAAAGCAGAGAGGGCCAAATTGTGTGGGGCATTTGAAGGGGTTCCAGGAGGCAGTGAGGACCAGCATCACTTTTCCCCGCTGGCACCTTTGCTGTGGCAGCAAAAGCTGGACGTTTGTCTTTTTTCCTCCGGAGGGGGCCGAAAGTGAAAAAAGGTGCTTTTGAGGATAGCGTGCGCAGGAAAGCAGAGAGGGCCAAATTGTCTGGGGCATTTGAAGGGGTTCCAGGAGGCAGTGAGAAGCAGCACCACTTTTCCCCGCTGGCACCTTTGCTGTGGCAGCAAAAGCTGGACGTTTGTCTTTTTTGCTCCAAAAGCGCCGAAAGTGAAAAAAGGTGCTTTTGAGGATAGACTTTTCAGGAAAGCAGAGAGGGCCAAATTGTGTGGGGCATTTGAAGGGGTTCCAGGAGGCAGTGAGGACCAGCATCACTTTTCCCCGCTGGCACCTTTGCTGTGGCAGCAAAAGCTGGACGTTTGTCTTTTTTCCTCCGGAGGGGGCCGAAAGTGAAAAAAGGTGCTTTTGAGGATAGCGTGCGCAGGAAAGCAGAGAGGGCCAAATTGTCTGGGGCATTTGAAGGGGTTCCAGGAGGCAGTGAGGACCAGCATCACTTTTCCCCGCTGGCACCTTTGCTGTGGCAGCAAAAGCTGGACGTTTGTCTTTTTTGCTCCAAACAGCGCCGAAAGTGAAAAAAGGTGCTTTTGAGGATAGCGTGCGCAGGAAAGCAGAGAGGGCCAAATTGTCTGGGGCATTTGAAGGGGTTCCAGGAGGCAGTGAGAAGCAGCATCACTTTTCCCCGCTGGCACCTTTGCTGTGGCAGCAAAAGCTGGACGTTTGTCTTTTTTGCTCCAAACAGCGCCGAAAGTGAAAAAAGGTGCTTTTGAGGATAGACTTTTCAGGAAAGCAGAGAGGGCCAAATTGTGTGGGGCATTTGAAGGGGTTCCAGGAGGCAGTGAGGACCAGCATCACTTTTCCCCGCTGGCACCTTTGCTGTGGCAGCAAAAGCTGGACGTTTGTCTTTTTTGCTCCAAACAGCGCCGAAAGTGAAAAAAGGTGCTTTTGAGGATAGCGTGCGCAGGAAAGCAGAGAGGGCCAAATTGTCTGGGGCATTTGAAGGGGTTCCAGGAGGCAGTGAGGACCAGCATCACTTTTCCCCGCTGGCACCTTTGCTGTGGCAGCAAAAGCTGGACGTTTGTCTTTTTTCCCCCGGAGGGGGCCGAAAGTGAAAAAAGGTGCTTTTGAGGATAGCGTGCGCAGGAAAGCAGAGAGGGCCAAATTGTCTGGGGCATTTGAAGGGGTTCCAGGAGGCAGTGAGGACCAGCATCACTTTTCCCCGCTGGCACCTTTGCTGTGGCAGCAAAAGCTGGAGGTTTGTCTTTTTTCCTCCGGAGGGGGCCGAAAGTGAAAAAAGGTGCTTTTGAGGATAGCGTGCGCAGGAAAGCAGAGAGGGCCAAATTGTCTGGGGCATTTGAAGGGGTTCCAGGAGGCAGTGAGAAGCAGCACCACTTTTCCCCGCTGGCACCTTTGCTGTGGCAGCAAAAGCTGGACGTTTGTCTTTTTTGCTCCAAACAGCGCCGAAAGTGAAAAAAGGTGCTTTTGAGGATAGCGTGCGCAGGAAAGCAGAGAGGGCCAAATTGTCTGGGGCATTTGAAGGGGTTCCAGGAGGCAGTGAGAAGCAGCATCACTTTTCCCCGCTGGCACCTTTGCTGTGGCAGCAAAAGCTGGACGTTTGTCTTTTTTGCTCCAAACAGCGCCGAAAGTGAAAAAAGGTGCTTTTGAGTATAGCGTGCGCAGGAAAGCAGAGCGGGCCAAATTGTGTGGGGCATTTGAAGGGGTTCCAGGAGGCAGTGAGGACCAGCATCACTTTTCCCCGCTGGCACCTTTGCTGTGGCAGCAAAAGCTGGACGTTTGTCTTTTTTCCTCCGGAGGGGGCCGAAAGTGAAAAAAGGTGCTTTTGAGGATAGCGTGCGCAGGAAAGCAGAGAGGGCCAAATTGTCTGGGGCATTTGAAGGGGTTCCAGGAGGCAGTGAGAAGCAGCACCACTTTTCCCCGCTGGCACCTTTGCTGTGGCAGCAAAAGCTGGACGTTTGTCTTTTTTGCTCCAAAAGCGCCGAAAGTGAAAAAAGGTGCTTTTGAGGATAGACTTTTCAGGAAAGCAGAGAGGGCCAAATTGTGTGGGGCATTTGAAGGGGTTCCAGGAGGCAGTGAGGACCAGCATCACTTTTCCCCGCTGGCACCTTTGCTGTGGCAGCAAAAGCTGGACGTTTGTCTTTTTTCCTCCGGAGGGGGCCGAAAGTGAAAAAAGGTGCTTTTGAGGATAGCGTGTGCAGGAAAGCAGAGAGGGCCAAATTGTGTGGGGCATTTGAAGGGGTTCCAGGAGGCAGTGAGGACCAGCATCACTTTTCCCCGCTGGCACCTTTGCTGTGGCAGCAAAAGCTGGACGTTTGTCTTTTTTGCTCCAAACAGCGCCGAAAGTGAAAAAAGGTGCTTTTGAGGATAGACTTTTCAGGAAAGCAGAGAGGGCCAAATTGTGTGGGGCATTTGAAGGGGTTCCAGGAGGCAGTGAGGACCAGCATCACTTTTCCCCGCTGGCACCTTTGCTGTGGCAGCAAAAGCTGGACGTTTGTCTTTTTTGCTCCAAACAGCGCCGAAAGTGAAAAAAGGTGCTTTTGAGGATAGACTTTTCAGGAAAGCAGAGAGGGCCAAATTGTCTGGGGCATTTGAAGGGGTTCCAGGAGGCAGTGAGAAGCAGCACCACTTTTCCCCGCTGGCACCTTTGCTGTGGCAGCAAAAGCTGGACGTTTGTCTTTTTTGCTCCAAAAGCGCCGAAAGTGAAAAAAGGTGCTTTTGAGGATAGCGTGCGCAGGAAAGCAGAGAGGGCCAAATTGTCTGGGGCATTTGAAGGGGTTCCAGGAGGCAGTGAGGACCAGCATCACTTTTCCCCGCTGGCACCTTTGCTGTGGCAGCAAAAGCTGGACGTTTGTCTTTTTTCCCCCGGAGGGGGCCGAAAGTGAAAAAAGGTGCTTTTGAGGATAGCGTGCGCAGGAAAGCAGAGAGGGCCAAATTGTCTGGGGCATTTGAAGGGGTTCCAGGAGGCAGTGAGGACCAGCATCACTTTTCCCCGCTGGCACCTTTGCTGTGGCAGCAAAAGCTGGAGGTTTGTCTTTTTTCCTCCGGAGGGGGCCGAAAGTGAAAAAAGGTGCTTTTGAGGATAGCGTGCGCAGGAAAGCAGAGAGGGCCAAATTGTCTGGGGCATTTGAAGGGGTTCCAGGAGGCAGTGAGAAGCAGCACCACTTTTCCCCGCTGGCACCTTTGCTGTGGCAGCAAAAGCTGGACGTTTGTCTTTTTTGCTCCAAACAGCGCCGAAAGTGAAAAAAGGTGCTTTTGAGGATAGCGTGCGCAGGAAAGCAGAGAGGGCCAAATTGTCTGGGGCATTTGAAGGGGTTCCAGGAGGCAGTGAGAAGCAGCATCACTTTTCCCCGCTGGCACCTTTGCTGTGGCAGCAAAAGCTGGACGTTTGTCTTTTTTGCTCCAAACAGCGCCGAAAGTGAAAAAAGGTGCTTTTGAGGATAGCGTGCGCAGGAAAGCAGAGCGGGCCAAATTGTGTGGGGCATTTGAAGGGGTTCCAGGAGGCAGTGAGGACCAGCATCACTTTTCCCCGCTGGCACCTTTGCTGTGGCAGCAAAAGCTGGACGTTTGTCTTTTTTCCTCCGGAGGGGGCCGAAAGTGAAAAAAGGTGCTTTTGAGGATAGCGTGCGCAGGAAAGCAGAGAGGGCCAAATTGTCTGGGGCATTTGAAGGGGTTCCAGGAGGCAGTGAGAAGCAGCACCACTTTTCCCCGCTGGCACCTTTGCTGTGGCAGCAAAAGCTGGACGTTTGTCTTTTTTGCTCCAAAAGCGCCGAAAGTGAAAAAAGGTGCTTTTGAGGATAGACTTTTCAGGAAAGCAGAGAGGGCCAAATTGTGTGGGGCATTTGAAGGGGTTCCAGGAGGCAGTGAGGACCAGCATCACTTTTCCCCGCTGGCACCTTTGCTGTGGCAGCAAAAGCTGGACGTTTGTCTTTTTTCCTCCGGAGGGGGCCGAAAGTGAAAAAAGGTGCTTTTGAGGATAGCGTGTGCAGGAAAGCAGAGAGGGCCAAATTGTGTGGGGCATTTGAAGGGGTTCCAGGAGGCAGTGAGGACCAGCATCACTTTTCCCCGCTGGCACCTTTGCTGTGGCAGCAAAAGCTGGACGTTTGTCTTTTTTGCTCCAAACAGCGCCGAAAGTGAAAAAAGGTGCTTTTGAGGATAGACTTTTCAGGAAAGCAGAGAGGGCCAAATTGTGTGGGGCATTTGAAGGGGTTCCAGGAGGCAGTGAGGACCAGCATCACTTTTCCCCGCTGGCACCTTTGCTGTGGCAGCAAAAGCTGGACGTTTGTCTTTTTTGCTCCAAACAGCGCCGAAAGTGAAAAAAGGTGCTTTTGAGGATAGACTTTTCAGGAAAGCAGAGAGGGCCAAATTGTCTGGGGCATTTGAAGGGGTTCCAGGAGGCAGTGAGAAGCAGCATCACTTTTCCCCGCTGGCACCTTTGCTGTGGCAGCAAAAGCTGGACGTTTGTCTTTTTTGCTCCAAAAGCGCCGAAAGTGAAAAAAGGTGCTTTTGAGGATAGCGTGCGCAGGAAAGCAGAGAGGGCCAAATTGTCTGGGGCATTTGAAGGGGTTCCAGGAGGCAGTGAGGACCAGCATCACTTTTCCCCGCTGGCACCTTTGCTGTGGCAGCAAAAGCTGGACGTTTGTCTTTTTTCCCCCGGAGGGGGCCGAAAGTGAAAAAAGGTGCTTTTGAGGATAGCGTGCGCAGGAAAGCAGAGAGGGCCAAATTGTCTGGGGCATTTGAAGGGGTTCCAGGAGGCAGTGAGGACCAGCATCACTTTTCCCCGCTGGCACCTTTGCTGTGGCAGCAAAAGCTGGAGGTTTGTCTTTTTTCCTCCGGAGGGGGCCGAAAGTGAAAAAAGGTGCTTTTGAGGATAGCGTGCGCAGGAAAGCAGAGAGGGCCAAATTGTCTGGGGCATTTGAAGGGGTTCCAGGAGGCAGTGAGGACCAGCACCACTTTTCCCCGCTGGCACCTTTGCTGTGGCAGCAAAAGCTGGACGTTTGTCTTTTTTGCTCCAAACAGCGCCGAAAGTGAAAAAAGGTGCTTTTGAGGATAGCGTGCGCAGGAAAGCAGAGAGGGCCAAATTGTCTGGGGCATTTGAAGGGGTTCCAGGAGGCAGTGAGGACCAGCATCACTTTTCCCCGCTGGCACCTTTGCTGTGGCAGCAAAAGCTGGACGTTTGTCTTTTTTCCTCCAAACAGCGCCGAAAGTGAAAAAAGGTGCATTTGAGGATAGAGTGCGCAGGAAAGCAGAGAGGGCCAAATTGTCTGGGGCATTTGAAGGGGTTCCAGGAGGCAGTGAGAAGCAGCATCACTTTTCCCCGCTGGCACCTTTGCTGTGGCAGCAAAAGCTGGACGTTTGTCTTTTTTCCTCCGGAGGGCGCCGAAAGTGAAAAAAGGTGCTTTTGAGGATAGCGTGCGCAGGAAAGCAGAGAGGGCCAAATTGTCTGGGGCATTTGAAGGGGTTCCAGGAGGCAGTGAGAAGCAGCATCACTTTTCCCCGCTGGCACCTTTGCTGTGGCAGCAAAAGCTGGACGTTTGTCTTTTTTGCTCCAAACAGCGCCGAAAGTGAAAAAAGGTGCTTTTGAGGATAGCGTGCGCAGGAAAGCAGAGAGGGCCAAATTGTCTGGGGCATTTGAAGGGGTTCCAGGAGGCAGTGAGAAGCAGCATCACTTTTCCCCGCTGGCACCTTTGCTGTGGCAGCAAAAGCTGGACGTTTGTCTTTTTTCCTCCGGAGGGCGCCGAAAGTGAAAAAAGGTGCTTTTGAGGATAGCGTGCGCAGGAAAGCAGAGAGGGCCAAATTGTCTGGGGCATTTGAAGGGGTTCCAGGAGGCAGTGAGAAGCAGCATCACTTTTCCCCGCTGGCACCTTTGCTGTGGCAGCAAAAGCTGGACGTTTGTCTTTTTTGCTCCAAACAGCGCCCAAAGTGAAAAAAGGTGCATTTGAGGATAGCGTGCGCAGGAAAGCAGAGAGGGCCAAATTGTCTGGGGCATTTGAAGGGGTTCCAGGAGGCAGTGAGGACCAGCATCACTTTTCCCCGCTGGCACCTTTGCTGTGGCAGCAAAAGCTGGACGTTTGTCTTTTTTGCTCCAAACAGCGCCGAAAGTGAAAAAAGGTGCATTTGAGGATAGAGTGCGCAGGAAAGCAGAGAGGGCCAAATTGTCTGGGGCATTTGAAGGGGTTCCAGGAGGCAGTGAGAAGCAGCATCACTTTTCCCCGCTGGCACCTTTGCTGTGGCAGCAAAATCTGGACGTTTGTCTTTTTTGCTCCAAACAGCGCCGAAAGTGAAAAAAGGTGCTTTTGAGGATAGCGTGCGCAGGAAAGCAGAGAGGGCCAAATTGTCTGGGGCATTTGAAGGGGTTCCAGGAGGCAGTGAGAAGCAGCATCACTTTTCCCCGCTGGCACCTTTGCTGTGGCAGCAAAAGCTGGACGTTTGTCTTTTTTGCTCCAAACAGCGCCGAAAGTGAAAAAAGGTGCATTTGAGGATAGTGTGCGCAGGAAAGCAGAGAGGGCCAAATTGTGTGGGGCATTTGAAGGGGTTCCAGGAGGCAGTGAGGACCAGCATCACTTTTCCCCGCTGGCACCTTTGCTGTGGCAGCAAAAGCTGGACGTTTGTCTTTTTTGCTCCAAACAGAGCCGAAAGTGAAAAAAGGTGCTTTTGAGGATAGCGTGCGCAGGAAAGCAGAGAGGGCCAAATTGTGTGTGGCATTTGAAGGGGTTCCAGGAGGCAGTGAGGACCAGCATCACTTTTCCCCGCTGGCACCTTTGCTGTGGCAGCAAAAGCTGGACGTTTGTCTTTTTTCCTCCGGAGGGCGCCGAAAGTGAAAAAAGGTGCTTTTGAGGATAGACTTTTCAGGAAAGCAGAGAGGGCCAAATTGTCTGGGGCATTTGAAGGGGTTCCAGGAGGCAGTGAGGACCAGCATCACTTTTCCCCGCTGGCACCTTTGCTGTGGCAGCAAAAGCTGGACGTTTGTCTTTTTTGCTCCAAACAGCGCCGAAAGTGAAAAAAGGTGCTTTTGAGGATAGAGTGCGCAGGAAAGCAGAGAGGGCCAAATTGTCTGGGGCATTTGAAGGGATTCCAGGAGGCAGTGAGGACCAGCATCACTTTTCCCCGCTGGCACCTTTGCTGTGGCAGCAAAAGCTGGACGTTTGTCTTTTTTCCTCGGAGGGCGCCGAAAGTGAAAAAAGGTGCTTTTGAGGATAGCGTGCGCAGGAAAGCAGAGAGGGCCAAATTGTGTGGGGCATTTGAAGGGGTTCCAGGAGGCAGTGAGGACCAGCATTACTTTTCCCCGCTGGCACCTTTGCTGTGGCAGCAAAAGCTGGACGTTTGTCTTTTTTGCTCCAAACAGCGCCGAAAGTGAAAAAAGGTGCTTTTGAGGATAGACTTTTCAGGAAAGCAGAGAGGGCCAAATTGTGTGGGGCATTTGAAGGGGTTCCAGGAGGCAGTGAGGACCAGCATCACTTTTCCCCGCTGGCACCTTTGCTGTGGCAGCAAAAGCTGGACGTTTGTCTTTTTTGCTCCAAACAGCGCCGAAAGTGAAAAAAGGTGCTTTTGAGGATAGAGTGCGCAGGAAAGCAGAGAGGGCCAAATTGTCTGGGGCATTTGAAGGGATTCCAGGAGGCAGTGAGGACCAACATCACTTTTCCCCGCTGGCACCTTTGCTGTGGCAGCAAAAGCTGGACGTTTGTCTTTTTTGCTCCAAACAGCGCCGAAAGTGAAAAAAGGTGCTTTTGAGGATAGCGTGCGCAGGAAAGCAGAGAGGGCCAAATTGTCTGGGGCATTTGAAGGGGTTCCAGGAGGCAGTGAGGACCAGCATCACTATTCCCCGCTGGCACCTTTGCTGTGGCAGCAAAAGCTGGACGTTTGTCTTTTTTGCTCCAAACAGCGCCGAAAGTGAAAAAAGGTGCTTTTGAGGATAGCGTGCGCAGGAAAGCAGAGCGGGCCAAATTGTCTGGGGCATTTGAAGGGGTTCCAGGAGGCAGTGAGAAGTAGCATCACTTTTCCCCGCTGGCACCTTTGCTGTGGCAGCAAAAGCTGGACGTTTGTCTTTTTTGCTCCAAACAGCGCCGAAAGTGAAAAAAGGTGCTTTTGAGGATAGCGTGCGCAGGAAAGCAGAGAGGGCCAAATTGTCTGGGGCATTTGAAGGGGTTCCAGGAGGCAGTGAGAAGCAGCACCACTTTTCCCCGCTGGCACCTTTGCTGTGGCAGCAAAAGCTGGACGTTTGTCTTTTTTCCTCCGGAGGGCGCCGAAAGTGAAAAAAGGTGCTTTTGAGGATAGCGTGCGCAGGAAAGCAGAGAGGGCCAAATTGTCTGGGGCATTTGAAGGGGTTCCAGGAGGCAGTGAGAAGCAGCATCACTTTTCCCCGCTGGCACCTTTGCTGTGGCAGCAAAAGCTGGACGTTTGTCTTTTTTGCTCCAAACAGCGCCCAAAGTGA
Organism: Vanellus vanellus; assembly: GCF_965231255.1. Classification (NCBI taxonomy): domain Eukaryota; kingdom Metazoa; phylum Chordata; class Aves; order Charadriiformes; family Charadriidae; genus Vanellus; species Vanellus vanellus. The sequence continues at coordinate 52,025 of NW_028126998.1, forward strand.
AAAAAGGTGCATTTGAGGATAGCGTGCGCAGGAAAGCAGAGAGGGCCAAATTGTCTGGGGCATTTGAAGGGGTTCCAGGAGGCAGTGAGGACCAGCATCACTTTTCCCCGCTGGCACCTTTGCTGTGGCAGCAAAAGCTGGACGTTTGTCTTTTTTGCTCCAAACAGCGCCGAAAGTGAAAAAAGGTGCATTTGAGGATAGAGTGCGCAGGAAAGCAGAGAGGGCCAAATTGTCTGGGGCATTTGAAGGGGTTCCAGGAGGCAGTGAGAAGCAGCATCACTTTTCCCCGCTGGCACCTTTGCTGTGGCAGCAAAATCTGGACGTTTGTCTTTTTTGCTCCAAACAGCGCCGAAAGTGAAAAAAGGTGCTTTTGAGGATAGCGTGCGCAGGAAAGCAGAGAGGGCCAAATTGTCTGGGGCATTTGAAGGGGTTCCAGGAGGCAGTGAGAAGCAGCATCACTTTTCCCCGCTGGCACCTTTGCTGTGGCAGCAAAAGCTGGACGTTTGTCTTTTTTGCTCCAAACAGCGCCGAAAGTGAAAAAAGGTGCATTTGAGGATAGTGTGCGCAGGAAAGCAGAGAGGGCCAAATTGTGTGGGGCATTTGAAGGGGTTCCAGGAGGCAGTGAGGACCAGCATCACTTTTCCCCGCTGGCACCTTTGCTGTGGCAGCAAAAGCTGGACGTTTGTCTTTTTTGCTCCAAACAGAGCCGAAAGTGAAAAAAGGTGCTTTTGAGGATAGCGTGCGCAGGAAAGCAGAGAGGGCCAAATTGTGTGTGGCATTTGAAGGGGTTCCAGGAGGCAGTGAGGACCAGCATCACTTTTCCCCGCTGGCACCTTTGCTGTGGCAGCAAAAGCTGGACGTTTGTCTTTTTTCCTCCGGAGGGCGCAGAAAGTGAAAAAAGGTGCTTTTGAGGATAGACTTTTCAGGAAAGCAGAGAGGGCCAAATTGTCTGGGGCATTTGAAGGGGTTCCAGGAGGCAGTGAGGACCAGCATCACTTTTCCCCGCTGGCACCTTTGCTGTGGCAGCAAAAGCTGGACGTTTGTCTTTTTTGCTCCAAACAGCGCCGAAAGTGAAAAAAGGTGCTTTTGAGGATAGAGTGCGCAGGAAAGCAGAGAGGGCCAAATTGTGTGGGGCATTTGAAGGGGTTCCAGGAGGCAGTGAGGACCAGCATTACTTTTCCCCGCTGGCACCTTTGCTGTGGCAGCAAAAGCTGGACGTTTGTCTTTTTTGCTCCAAACAGCGCCGAAAGTGAAAAAAGGTGCTTTTGAGGATAGACTTTTCAGGAAAGCAGAGAGGGCCAAATTGTGTGGGGCATTTGAAGGGGTTCCAGGAGGCAGTGAGGACCAGCATCACTTTTCCCCGCTGGCACCTTTGCTGTGGCAGCAAAAGCTGGACGTTTGTCTTTTTTGCTCCAAACAGCGCCGAAAGTGAAAAAAGGTGCTTTTGAGGATAGAGTGCGCAGGAAAGCAGAGAGGGCCAAATTGTCTGGGGCATTTGAAGGGATTCCAGGAGGCAGTGAGGACCAACATCACTTTTCCCCGCTGGCACCTTTGCTGTGGCAGCAAAAGCTGGACGTTTGTCTTTTTTGCTCCAAACAGCGCCGAAAGTGAAAAAAGGTGCTTTTGAGGATAGCGTGCGCAGGAAAGCAGAGAGGGCCAAATTGTCTGGGGCATTTGAAGGGGTTCCAGGAGGCAGTGAGGACCAGCATCACTATTCCCCGCTGGCACCTTTGCTGTGGCAGCAAAAGCTGGACGTTTGTCTTTTTTGCTCCAAACAGCGCCGAAAGTGAAAAAAGGTGCTTTTGAGGATAGCGTGCGCAGGAAAGCAGAGAGGGCCAAATTGTCTGGGGCATTTGAAGGGGTTCCAGGAGGCAGTGAGAAGTAGCATCACTTTTCCCCGCTGGCACCTTTGCTGTGGCAGCAAAAGCTGGACGTTTGTCTTTTTTGCTCCAAACAGCGCCGAAAGTGAAAAAAGGTGCTTTTGAGGATAGCGTGCGCAGGAAAGCAGAGAGGGCCAAATTGTCTGGGGCATTTGAAGGGGTTCCAGGAGGCAGTGAGAAGCAGCACCACTTTTCCCCGCTGGCACCTTTGCTGTGGCAGCAAAAGCTGGACGTTTGTCTTTTTTGCTCCAAACAGCGCCGAAAGTGAAAAAAGGTGCTTTTGAGGATAGCGTGCGCAGGAAAGCAGAGAGGGCCAAATTGTCTGGGGCATTTGAAGGGGTTCCAGGAGGCAGTGAGGACCAGCATCACTTTTCCCCGCTGGCACCTGTGCTGTGGCAGGAAAAGCTGGACGTTTGTCTTTTTTGCTCCAAACAGCGCCGAAAGTGAAAAAAGGTGCTTTTGAGGATAGCGTGCGCAGGAAAGCAGAGAGGGCCAAATTGTCTGGGGCATTTGAAGGGGTTCCAGGAGGCAGTGAGAAGCAGCATCACTTTTCCCCGCTGGCACATTTGCTGTGGCAGCAAAAGCTGGACGTTTGTCTTTTTTGCTCCAAACAGCGCCGAAAGTGAAAAAAGGTGCATTTGAGGATAGCGTGCGCAGGAAAGCAGAGAGGGCCAAATTGTGTGGGGCATTTGAAGGGGTTCCAGGAGGCAGTGAGGACCAGCATCACTTTTCCCCGCTGGCACCTTTGCTGTGGCAGCAAAAGCTGGACGTTTGTCTTTTTTGCTCCAAACAGCGCAGAAAGTGAAAAAAGGTGCTTTTGAGGATAGCGTGCGCAGGAAAGCAGAGAGGGCCAAATTGTCTGGGGCATTTGAAGGGATTCCAGGAGGCAGTGAGGACCAGCATCACTTTTCCCCACTGGCACCTTTGCTGTGGCAGCAAAAGCTGGACGTTTGTCTTTTTTGCTCCAAACAGCGCCGAAAGTGAAAAAAGGTGCTTTTGAGGATAGCGTGCGCAGGAAAGCAGAGAGGGCCAAATTGTCTGGGGCATTTGAAGGGGTTCCAGGAGGCAGTGAGGACCAGCATCACTTTTCCTCGCTGGCACCTTTGCTGTGGCAGCAAAAGCTGGACGTTTGTCTTTTTTGCTCCAAACAGCGCCGAAAGTGAAAAAAGGTGCTTTTGAGGATAGCGTGCGCAGGAAAGCAGAGAGGGCCAAATTGTCTGGGGCATTTGAAGGGGTTCCAGGAGGCAGTGAGAAGCAGCACCACTTTTCCCCGCTGGCACCTTTGCTGTGGCAGCAAAAGCTGGACGTTTGTCTTTTTTGCTCCAAACAGCGCCGAAAGTGAAAAAAGGTGCTTTTGAGGATAGACTTTTCAGGAAAGCAGAGAGGGCCAAATTGTGTGGGGCATTTGAAGGGGTTCCAGGAGGCAGTGAGGACCAGCATCACTTTTCCCCGCTGGCACCTTTGCTGTGGCAGCAAAAGCTGGACGTTTGTCTTTTTTGCTCCAAACAGCGCCGAAAGTGAAAAAAGGTGCATTTGAGGATAGAGTGCGCAGGAAAGCAGAGAGGGCCAAATTGTCTGGGGCATTTGAAGGGGTTCCAGGAGGCAGTGAGAAGCAGCATCACTTTTCCCCGCTGGCACCTTTGCTGTGGCAGCAAAAGCTGGACGTTTGTCTTTGTTGCTCCAAACAGCGCCGAAAGTGAAAAAAGGTGCTTTTGAGGATAGCGTGCGCAGGAAAGCAGAGAGGGCCAAATTGTGTGGGGCATTTGAAGGGGTTCCAGGAGGCAGTGAGGACCAGCATCACTTTTCCCCGCTGGCACCTTTGCTGTGGCAGCAAAAGCTGGACGTTTGTCTTTTTTCCTCCGGAGGGGGCCGAAAGTGAAAAAAGGTGCTTTTGAGGATAGCGTGCGCAGGAAAGCAGAGAGGGCCAAATTGTGTGGGGCATTTGAAGGGGTTCCAGGAGGCAGTGAGAAGCAGCACCACTTTTCCCCGCTGGCACCTTTGCTGTGGCAGCAAAAGCTGGACGTTTGTCTTTTTTGCTCCAAAAGCGCCGAAAGTGAAAAAAGGTGCTTTTGAGGATAGCGTGCGCAGGAAAGCAGAGAGGGCCAAATTGTCTGGGGCATTTGAAGGGGTTCCAGGAGGCAGTGAGGACCAGCATCACTTTTCCCCGCTGGCACCTTTGCTGTGGCAGCAAAAGCTGGACGTTTGTCTTTTTTCCCCCGGAGGGGGCCGAAAGTGAAAAAAGGTGCTTTTGAGGATAGCGTGCGCAGGAAAGCAGAGAGGGCCAAATTGTCTGGGGCATTTGAAGGGGTTCCAGGAGGCAGTGAGAAGCAGCATCACTTTTCCCCGCTGGCACCTTTGCTGTGGCAGCAGAATCTGGACGTTTGTCTTTTTTGCTCCAAACAGCGCCGAAAGTGAAAAAAGGTGCTTTTGAGGATAGCGTGCGCAGGAAAGCAGAGAGGGCCAAATTGTCTGGGGCATTTGAAGGGGTTCCAGGAGGCAGTGAGAAGCAGCATCACTTTTCCCCGCTGGCACCTTTGCTGTGGCAGCAAAAGCTGGACGTTTGTCTTTTTTGCTCCAAACAGCGCCGAAAGTGAAAAAAGGTGCATTTGAGGATAGTGTGCGCAGGAAAGCAGAGAGGGCCAAATTGTCTGGGGCATTTGAAGGGGTTCCAGGAGGCAGTGAGAAGCAGCATCACTTTTCCCCGCTGGCACCTTTGCTGTGGCAGCAAAAGCTGGACGTTTGTCTTTTTTGCTCCAAACAGCGCCGAAAGTGAAAAAAGGTGCTTTTGAGGATAGACTTTTCAGGAAAGCAGAGAGGGCCAAATTGTCTGGGGCATTTGAAGCGGTTCCAGGAGGCAGTGAGGACCAGCATCACTTTTCCCCGCTGGCACCTTTGCTGTGGCAGCAAAAGCTGGACGTTTGTCTTTTTTGCTCCAAACAGCGCCGAAAGTGAAAAAAGGTGCTTTTGAGGATAGCGTGCGCAGGAAAGCAGAGAGGGCCAAATTGTCTGGGGCATTTGAAGGGGTTCCAGGAGGCAGTGAGGACCAGCATCACTTTTCCCCGCTGGCACCTTTGCTGTGGCAGCAAAAGCTGGACGTTTGTCTTTTTTGCTCCAAACAGCGCCGAAAGTGAAAAAAGGTGCATTTGAGGATAGAGTGCGCAGGAAAGCAGAGAGGGCCAAATTGTCTGGGGCATTTGAAGGGGTTCCAGGAGGCAGTGAGAAGCAGCATCACTTTTCCCCGCTGGCACCTTTGCTGTGGCAGCAAAAGCTGGACGTTTGTCTTTTTTCCTCCGGAGGGCGCCGAAAGTGAAAAAAGGTGCTTTTGAGGATAGCGTGCGCAGGAAAGCAGAGAGGGCCAAATTGTCTGGGGCATTTGAAGGGGTTCCAGGAGGCAGTGAGAAGCAGCATCACTTTTCCCCGCTGGCACCTTTGCTGTGGCAGCAAAAGCTGGACGTTTGTCTTTTTTGCTCCAAACAGCGCCGAAAGTGAAAAAAGGTGCTTTTGAGGATAGCGTGCGCAGGAAAGCAGAGAGGGCCAAATTGTCTGGGGCATTTGAAGGGGTTCCAGGAGGCAGTGAGAAGCAGCATCACTTTTCCCCGCTGGCACCTTTGCTGTGGCAGCAAAAGCTGGACGTTTGTCTTTTTTGCTCCAAACAGCGCCGAAAGTGAAAAAAGGTGCATTTGAGGATAGCGTGCGCAGGAAAGCAGAGAGGGCCAAATTGTCTGGGGCATTTGAAGGGGTTCCAGGAGGCAGTGAGGACCAGCATCACTTTTCCCCGCTGGCACCTTTGCTGTGGCAGCAAAAGCTGGACGTTTGTCTTTTTTGCTCCAAACAGCGCCGAAAGTGAAAAAAGGTGCATTTGAGGATAGAGTGCGCAGGAAAGCAGAGAGGGCCAAATTGTCTGGGGCATTTGAAGGGGTTCCAGGAGGCAGTGAGAAGCAGCATCACTTTTCCCCGCTGGCACCTTTGCTGTGGCAGCAAAATCTGGACGTTTGTCTTTTTTGCTCCAAACAGCGCCGAAAGTGAAAAAAGGTGCTTTTGAGGATAGCGTGCGCAGGAAAGCAGAGAGGGCCAAATTGTCTGGGGCATTTGAAGGGGTTCCAGGAGGCAGTGAGAAGCAGCATCACTTTTCCCCGCTGGCACCTTTGCTGTGGCAGCAAAAGCTGGACGTTTGTCTTTTTTGCTCCAAACAGCGCCGAAAGTGAAAAAAGGTGCATTTGTGGATAGTGTGCGCAGGAAAGCAGAGAGGGCCAAATTGTCTGGGGCATTTGAAGGGGTTCCAGGAGGCAGTGAGGACCAGCATCACTTTTCCCCGCTGGCACCTTTGCTGTGGCAGCAAAAGCTGGACGTTTGTCTTTTTTTCTCCGGAGAGGGCCGAAAGTGAAAAACGGTGTTTTTGAGGATAGCGTGCGCAGGAAAGCAGAGAGGGCCAAATTGTGTGGGGCATTTGAAGGGGTTCCAGGAGGCAGTGAGAAGCAGCATCACTTTTCCCCGCTGGCACCTTTGCTGTGGCAGCAAAAGCTGGACGTTTGTCTTTTTTGCTCCAAACAGCGCCGAAAGTGAAAAAAGGTGCTTTTGAGGATAGCGTGCGCAGGAAAGCAGAGAGGGCCAAATTGTGTGGGGCATTTGAAGGGGTTCCAGGAGGCAGTGAGGACCAGCATCACTTTTCCCCGCTGGCACCTTTGCTGTGGCAGCAAAAGCTGGACGTTTGTCTTTTTTGCTCCAAACAGCGCCGAAAGTGAAAAAAGGTGCTTTTGAGGATAGACTTTTCAGGAAAGCAGAGAGGGCCAAATTGTCTGGGGCATTTGAAGGGGTTCCAGGAGGCAGTGAGGACCAGCATCACTTTTCCCCGCTGGCACCTTTGCTGTGGCAGCAAAAGCTGGACGTTTGTCTTTTTTGCTCCAAACAGCGCCGAAAGTGAAAAAAGGTGCTTTTGAGGATAGACTTTTCAGGAAAGCAGAGAGGGCAAATTGTCTGGGGCATTTGAAGGGGTTCCAGGAGGCAGTGAGGACCAGCATCACTTTTCCCCGCTGGCACCTTTGCTGTGGCAGCAAAAGCTGGACGTTTGTCTTTTTTGCTCCAAACAGCGCCGAAAGTGAAAAAAGGTGCTTTTGAGGATAGCGTGCGCAGGAAAGCAGAGAGGGCCAAATTGTCTGGGGCATTTGAAGGGGTTCCAGGAGGCAGTGAGGACCAGCATCACTTTTCCCCGCTGGCACCTTTGCTGTGGCAGCAAAAGCTGGACGTTTGTCTTTTTTGCTCCAAACAGCGCCGAAAGTGAAAAAAGGTGCTTTTGAGGATAGCGTGCGCAGGAAAGCAGAGAGGGCCAAATTGTCTGGGGCATTTGAAGGGGTTCCAGGAGGCAGTGAGGACCAGCATCACTTTTCCCCGCTGGCACCTTTGCTGTGGCAGCAAAAGCTGGACGTTTGTCTTTTTTGCTCCAAACAGCGCCGAAAGTGAAAAAAGGTGCTTTTGAGGATAGAGTGCGCAGGAAAGCAGAGAGGGCCAAATTGTGTGGGGCATTTGAAGGGGTTCCAGGAGGCAGTGAGAAGCAGCATCACTTTTCCCCGCTGGCACCTTTGCTGTGGCAGCAAAAGCTGGACGTTTGTCTTTTTTCCTCCGGAGGGCGCCGAAAGTGAAAAAAGGTGCTTTCGAGGATAGCGTGCGCAGGAAAGCAGAGAGGGCCAAATTGTCTGGGGCATTTGAAGGGGTTCCAGGAGGCAGTGAGGACCAGCATCACTTTTCCCCGCTGGCACCTTTGCTGTGGCAGCAAAAGCTGGACGTTTGTCTTTTTTGCTCCAAACAGCGCCGAAAGTGAAAAAAGGTGCATTTGAGGATAGCGTGCGCAGGAAAGCAGAGAGGGCCAAATTGTCTGGGGCATTTAAAGGGGTTCCAGGAGGCAGTGAGAAGGAGCATCACTTTTCCCCGCTGGCACCTTTGCTGTGGCAGCAAAAGCTGGACGTTTGTCTTTCTTGCTCCAAACAGCGCCGAAAGTGAAAAAAGGTGCTTTTGAGGATAGAGTGCGCAGGAAAGCAGAGAGGGCCAAATTGTGTGGGGCATTTGAAGGGGTTCCAGGAGGCAGTGAGGACCAGCATCACTTTTCCCCGCTGGCACCTTTGCTGTGGCAGCAAAAGCTGGACGTTTGTCTTTTTTGCTCCAAACAGCGCCGAAAGTGAAAAAAGGTTCTTTTGAGGATAGCGTGCGCAGGAAAGCAGAGAGGGCCAAATTGTGTGGGGCATTTGAAGGGGTTCCAGGAGGCAGTGAGGACCAGCATCACTTTTCCCTGCTGGCACCTTTGCTGTGGCAGCAAAAGCTGGACGTTTGTCTTTTTTGCTCCAAACAGCGCCGAAAGTGAAAAAAGGTGCTTTTGAGGATAGCGTGCGCAGGAAAGCAGAGAGGGCCAAATTGTCTGGGGCATTTGAAGGGGTTCCAGGAGGCAGTGAGGACCAGCATCACTTTTCCCCGCTGACACCTTTGCTGTGGCAGCAAAAGCTGGACGTTTGTCTTTTTTGCTCCAAACAGCGCCGAAAGTGAAAAAAGGTGCATTTGAGGATAGCGTGCGCAGGAAAGCAGAGAGGGCCAAATTGTCTGGGGCATTTGAAGGGGTTCCAGGAGGCAGTGAGAAGGAGCATCACTTTTCCCCGCTGGCACCTTTGCTGTGGCAGCAAAAGCTGGACGTTTGTCTTTTTTGCTCCAAACAGCGCCGAAAGTGAAAAAAGGTGCTTTTGAGGATAGCGTGCGCAGGAAAGCAGAGAGGGCCAAATTGTCTGGGGCATTTGAAGGGGTTCCAGGAGGCAGTGAGGACCAGCATCACTTTTCCCTGCTGGCACCTTTGCTGTGGCAGCAAAAGCTGGACGTTTGTCTTTTTTGCTCCAAACAGCGCCGAAAGTGAAAAAAGGTGCTTTTGAGGATAGCGTGCGCAGGAAAGCAGAGAGGGCCAAATTGTCTGGGGCATTTGAAGGGGTTCCAGGAGGCAGTGAGAAGCAGCATCACTTTTCCCCGCTGGCACCTTTGCTGTGGCAGCAAAAGCTGGACGTTTGTCTTTTTTGCTCCAAACAGCGCCGAAAGTGAAAAAAGGTGCTTTTGAGGATAGCGTGCGCAGGAAAGCAGAGAGGGCCAAATTGTCTGGGGCATTTGAAGGGGTTCCAGGAGGCAGTGAGAAGCAGCATCACTTTTCCCCGCTGGCACCTTTGCTGTGGCAGCAAAAGCTGGACGTTTGTCTTTTTTGCTCCAAACAGCGCCGAAAGTGAAAAAAGGTGCTTTTGAGGATAGCGTGCGCAGGAAAGCAGAGAGGGCCAAATTGTCTGGGGCATTTGAAGGGGTTCCAGGAGGCAGTGAGGACCAGCATCACTTTTCCCCGCTGGCACCTTTGCTGTGGCAGCAAAAGCTGGACGTTTGTCTTTTTTGCTCCAAACAGCGCCGAAAGTGAAAAAAAGTGCTTTTGAGGATAGCGTGCGCAGGAAAGCAGAGAGGGCCAAATTGTGTGGGGCATTTGAAGGGGTTCCAGGAGGCAGTGAGAAGCAGCACCACTTTTCCCCGCTGGCACCTTTGCTGTGGCAGCAAAAGCTGGACGTTTGTCTTTTTTGCTCCAAACAGCGCCGAAAGTGAAAAAAGGTGCATTTGAGGATAGCGTGCGCAGGAAAGCAGAGAGGGCCAAATTGTGTGGGGCATTTGAAGGGGTTCCAGGAGGAAGTGAGGACCAGCATCACTTTTCCCCGCTGGCACCTTTGCTGTGGCAGCAAAAGCTGGACGTTTGTCTTTTTTCCTCCGGAGGGGGCCGAAAGTGAAAAAAGGTGCTTTTGAGGATAGCGTGCGCAGGAAAGCAGAGAGGGCCAAATTGTCTGGGGCATTTGAAGGGGTTCCAGGAGGCAGTGAGAAGCAGCATCACTTTTCCCCGCTGGCACCTTTGCTGTGGCAGCAAAAGCTGGACGTTTGTCTTTTTTGCTCCAAACAGCGCCGAAAGTGAAAAAAGGTGCTTTTGAGGATAGCGTGCGCAGGAAAGCAGAGAGGGCCAAATTGTGTGGGGCATTTGAAGGGGTTCCAGGAGGCAGTGAGGACCAGCATCACTTTTCCCCGCTGGCACCTTTGCTGTGGCAGCAAAAGCTGGACGTTTGTCTTTTTTCATCCGGAGGGGGCCGAAAGTGAAAAAAGGTGCTTTTGAGGATAGCGTGCGCAGGAAAGCAGAGAGGGCCAAATTGTCTGGGGCATTTGAAGGGGTTCCAGGAGGCAGTGAGAAGCAGCACCACTTTTCCCCGCTGGCACCTTTGCTGTGGCAGCAAAAGCTGGACGTTTGTCTTTTTTGCTCCAAACAGCGCCGAAAGTGAAAAAAGGTGCTTTTGAGGATAGCGTGCGCAGGAAAGCAGAGAGGGCCAAATTGTCTGGGGCATTTGAAGGGGTTCCAGGAGGCAGTGAGGACCAGCATCACTTTTCCCCGCTGGCACCTTTGCTGTGGCAGCAAAAGCTGGACGTTTGTCTTTTTTGCTCCAAACAGCGCCGAAAGTGAAAAAAGGTGCTTTTGAGGATAGAGTGCGCAGGAAAGCAGAGAGGGCCAAATTGTCTGGGGCATTTGAAGGGGTTCCAGGAGGCAGTGAGAAGCAGCATCACTTTTCCCCGCTGGCACCTTTGCTGTGGCAGCAAAAGCTGGACGTTTGTCTTTTTTGCTCCAAACAGCGCCGAAAGTGAAAAAAGGTGCTTTTGAGGATAGCGTGCGCAGGAAAGCAGAGAGGGCCAAATTGTCTGGGGCATTTGAAGGGGTTCCAGGAGGCAGTGAGAAGCAGCATCACTTTTCCCCGCTGGCACCTTTGCTGTGGCAGCAAAAGCTGGACGTTTGTCTTTTTTGCTCCAAACAGCGCCGAAAGTGAAAAAAGGTGCTTTTGAGGATAGAGTGCGCAGGAAAGCAGAGAGGGCCAAATTGTCTGGGGCATTTGAAGGGGTTCCAGGAGGCAGTGAGGACCAGCATCACTTTTCCCCGCTGGCACCTTTGCTGTGGCAGCAAAAGCTGGACGTTTGTCTTTTTTCCTCCGGAGGGGGCCGAAAGTGAAAAAAGGTGCTTTTGAGGATAGCGTGCGCAGGAAAGCAGAGAGGGCCAAATTGTGTGGGGCATTTGAAGGGGTTCCAGGAGGCAGTGAGAAGCAGCATCACTTTTCCCCGCTGGCACCTTTGCTGTGGCAGCAAAAGCTGGACGTTTGTCTTTTTTCCTCCAAACAGCGCCGAAAGTGAAAAAAGGTGCATTTGAGGATAGCGTGCGCAGGAAAGCAGAGAGGGCCAAATTGTCTGGGGCATTTGAAGGGGTTCCAGGAGGCAGTGAGAAGCAGCATCACTTTTCCCCGCTGGCACCTTTGCTGTGGCAGCAAAAGCTGGAGGTTTGTCTTTTTTCCTCCGGAGGGGGCCGAAAGTGAAAAAAGGTGCTTTTGAGGATAGCGTGCGCAGGAAAGCAGAGAGGGCCAAATTGTCTGGGGCATTTGAAGGGGTTCCAGGAGGCAGTGAGAAGCAGCATCACTTTTCCCCGCTGGCACCTTTGCTGTGGCAGCAAAAGCTGGACGTTTGTCTTTTTTGCTCCAAACAGCGCCGAAAGTGAAAAAAGGTGCATTTGAGGATAGAGTGCGCAGGAAAGCAGAGAGGGCCAAATTGTCTGGGGCATTTGAAGGGGTTCCAGGAGGCAGTGAGAAGCAGCATCACTTTTCCCCGCTGGCACCTTTGCTGTGGCAGCAAAAGCTGGACGTTTGTCTTTTTTCCTCCGGAGGGCGCCGAAAGTGAAAAAAGGTGCTTTTGAGGATAGCGTGCGCAGGAAAGCAGAGAGGGCCAAATTGTCTGGGGCATTTAAAGGGGTTCCAGGAGGCAGTGAGAAGGAGCATCACTTTTCCCCGCTGGCACCTTTGCTGTGGCAGCAAAAGCTGGACGTTTGTCTTTCTTGCTCCAAACAGCGCCGAAAGTGAAAAAAGGTGCTTTTGAGGATAGAGTGCGCAGGAAAGCAGAGAGGGCCAAATTGTCTGGGGCATTTGAAGGGGTTCCAGGAGGCAGTGAGGACCAGCATCACTTTTCCCCGCTGGCACCTTTGCTGTGGCAGCAAAAGCTGGACGTTTGTCTTTTTTGCTCCAAACAGCGCCGAAAGTGAAAAAAGGTTCTTTTGAGGATAGCGTGCGCAGGAAAGCAGAGAGGGCCAAATTGTGTGGGGCATTTGAAGGGGTTCCAGGAGGCAGTGAGGACCAGCATCACTTTTCCCTGCTGGCACCTTTGCTGTGGCAGCAAAAGCTGGACGTTTGTCTTTTTTGCTCCAAACAGCGCCGAAAGTGAAAAAAGGTGCATTTGAGGATAGCGTGCGCAGGAAAGCAGAGAGGGCCAAATTGTCTGGGGCATTTGAAGGGGTTCCAGGAGGCAGTGAGGACCAGCATCACTTTTCCCCGCTGACACCTTTGCTGTGGCAGCAAAAGCTGGACGTTTGTCTTTTTTGCTCCAAACAGCGCCGAAAGTGAAAAAAGGTGCATTTGAGGATAGCGTGCGCAGGAAAGCAGAGAGGGCCAAATTGTCCGGGGCATTTGAAGGGGTTCCAGGAGGCAGTGAGAAGGAGCATCACTTTTCCCCGCTGGCACCTTTGCTGTGGCAGCAAAAGCTGGACGTTTGTCTTTTTTGCTCCAAACAGCGCCGAAAGTGAAAAAAGGTGCTTTTGAGGATAGCGTGCGCAGGAAAGCAGAGAGGGCCAAATTGTCTGGGGCATTTGAAGGGGTTCCAGGAGGCAGTGAGGACCAGCATCACTTTTCCCTGCTGGCACCTTTGCTGTGGCAGCAAAAGCTGGACGTTTGTCTTTTTTGCTCCAAACAGCGCCGAAAGTGAAAAAAGGTGCTTTTGAGGATAGCGTGCGCAGGAAAGCAGAGAGGGCCAAATTGTCTGGGGCATTTGAAGGGGTTCCAGGAGGCAGTGAGAAGCAGCATCACTTTTCCCCGCTGGCACCTTTGCTGTGGCAGCAAAAGCTGGACGTTTGTCTTTTTTGCTCCAAACAGCGCCGAAAGTGAAAAAAGGTGCTTTTGAGGATAGCGTGCGCAGGAAAGCAGAGAGGGCCAAATTGTCTGGGGCATTTGAAGGGGTTCCAGGAGGCAGTGAGAAGCAGCATCACTTTTGCCCGCTGGCACCTTTGCTGTGGCAGCAAAAGCTGGACGTTTGTCTTTTTTGCTCCAAACAGCGCCGAAAGTGAAAAAAGGTGCATTTGAGGATAGCGTGCGCAGGAAAGCAGAGAGGGCCAAATTGTGTGGGGCATTTGAAGGGGTTCCAGGAGGCAGTGAGGACCAGCATCACTTTTCCCCGCTGGCACCTTTGCTGTGGCAGCAAAAGCTGGACGTTTGTCTTTTTTCCTCCGGAGGGCGCCGAAAGTGAAAAAAGGTGCTTTTGAGGATAGCGTGCGCAGGAAAGCAGAGAGGGCCAAATTGTCTGGGGCATTTGAAGGGGTTCCAGGAGGCAGTGAGGACCAGCATCACTTTTCCCCGCTGGCACCTTTGCTGTGGCAGCAAAAGCTGGACGTTTGTCTTTTTTGCTCCAAACAGCGCCGAAAGTGAAAAAAGGTGCTTTTGAGGATAGCGTGCGCAGGAAAGCAGAGAGGGCCAAATTGTGTGGGGCATTTGAAGGGGTTCCAGGAGGCAGTGAGGACCAGCATCACTTTTCCCCGCTGGCACCTTTGCTGTGGCAGCAAAAGCTGGACGTTTGTCTTTTTTCATCCGGAGGGGGCCGAAAGTGAAAAAAGGTGCTTTTGAGGATAGCGTGCGCAGGAAAGCAGAGAGGGCCAAATTGTCTGGGGCATTTGAAGGGGTTCCAGGAGGCAGTGAGAAGCAGCACCACTTTTCCCCGCTGGCACCTTTGCTGTGGCAGCAAAAGCTGGACGTTTGTCTTTTTTGCTCCAAACAGCGCCGAAAGTGAAAAAAGGTGCTTTTGAGGATAGCGTGCGCAGGAAAGCAGAGAGGGCCAAATTGTCTGGGGCATTTGAAGGGGTTCCAGGAGGCAGTGAGGACCAGCATCACTTTTCCCCGCTGGCACCTTTGCTGTGGCAGCAAAAGCTGGACGTTTGTCTTTTTTGCTCCAAACAGCGCCGAAAGTGAAAAAAGGTGCTTTTGAGGATAGAGTGCGCAGGAAAGCAGAGAGGGCCAAATTGTCTGGGGCATTTGAAGGGGTTCCAGGAGGCAGTGAGAAGCAGCATCACTTTTCCCCGCTGGCACCTTTGCTGTGGCAGCAAAAGCTGGACGTTTTTCTTTTTTGCTCCAAACAGCGCCGAAAGTGAAAAAAGGTGATTTTGAGGATAGCGTGCGCAGGAAAGCAGAGAGGGCCAAATTGTGTGGGGCATTTGAAGGGGTTCCAGGAGGCAGTGAGAAGCAGCATCACTTTTCCCCGCTGGCACCTTTGCTGTGGCAGCAAAAGCTGGACGTTTGTCTTTTTTGCTCCAAACAGCGCCGAAAGTGAAAAAAGGTGCTTTTGAGGATAGAGTGCGCAGGAAAGCAGAGAGGGCCAAATTGTCTGGGGCATTTGAAGGGGTTCCAGGAGGCAGTGAGGACCAGCATCACTTTTCCCCGCTGGCACCTTTGCTGTGGCAGCAAAAGCTGGACGTTTGTCTTTTTTCCTCCGGAGGGGGCCGAAAGTGAAAAAAGGTGCTTTTGAGGATAGCGTGCGCAGGAAAGCAGAGAGGGCCAAATTGTGTGGGGCATTTGAAGGGGTTCCAGGAGGCAGTGAGAAGCAGCATCACTTTTCCCCGCTGGCACCTTTGCTGTGGCAGCAAAAGCTGGACGTTTGTCTTTTTTCCTCCAAACAGCGCCGAAAGTGAAAAAAGGTGCATTTGAGGATAGCGTGCGCAGGAAAGCAGAGAGGGCCAAATTGTCTGGGGCATTTGAAGGGGTTCCAGGAGGCAGTGAGAAGCAGCATCACTTTTCCCCGCTGGCACCTTTGCTGTGGCAGCAAAAGCTGGACGTTTGTCTTTTTTCCTCCGGAGGGGGCCGAAAGTGAAAAAAGGTGCTTTTGAGGATAGCGTGCGCAGGAAAGCAGAGAGGGCCAAATTGTCTGGGGCATTTGAAGGGGTTCCAGGAGGCAGTGAGGACCAGCATCACTTTTCCCCGCTGGCACCTTTGCTGTGGCAGCAAAAGCTGGACGTTTGTCTTTTTTGCTCCAAACAGCGCCGAAAGTGAAAAAAGGTGCATTTGAGGATAGCGTGCGCAGGAAAGCAGAGAGGGCCAAATTGTCTGGGGCATTTAAAGGGGTTCCAGGAGGCAGTGAGAAGGAGCATCACTTTTCCCCGCTGGCACCTTTGCTGTGGCAGCAAAAGCTGGACGTTTGTCTTTCTTGCTCCAAACAGCGCCGAAAGTGAAAAAAGGTGCTTTTGAGGATAGCGTGCGCAGGAAAGCAGAGAGGGCCAAATTGTGTGGGGCATTTGAAGGGGTTCCAGGAGGCAGTGAGGACCAGCATCACTTTTCCCCGCTGGCACCTTTGCTGTGGCAGCAAAAGCTGGACGTTTGTCTTTTTTGCTCCAAACAGCGCCGAAAGTGAAAAAAGGTTCTTTTGAGGATAGCGTGCGCAGGAAAGCAGAGAGGGCCAAATTGTCTGGGGCATTTGAAGGGGTTCCAGGAGGCAGTGAGGACCAGCATCACTTTTCCCCGCTGGCACCTTTGCTGTGGCAGCAAAAGCTGGACGTTTGTCTTTTTTGCTCCAAACAGCGCCGAAAGTGAAAAAAGGTGCATTTGAGGATAGCGTGCGCAGGAAAGCAGAGAGGGCCAAATTGTCTGGGGCATTTAAAGGGGTTCCAGGAGGCAGTGAGAAGGAGCATCACTTTTCCCCGCTGGCACCTTTGCTGTGGCAGCAAAAGCTGGACGTTTGTCTTTCTTGCTCCAAACAGCGCCGAAAGTGAAAAAAGGTGCTTTTGAGGATAGAGTGCGCAGGAAAGCAGAGAGGGCCAAATTGTCTGGGGCATTTGAAGGGGTTCCAGGAGGCAGTGAGGACCAGCATCACTTTTCCCCGCTGGCACCTTTGCTGTGGCAGCAAAAGCTGGACGTTTGTCTTTTTTGCTCCAAACAGCGCCGAAAGTGAAAAAAGGTTCTTTTGAGGATAGCGTGCGCAGGAAAGCAGAGAGGGCCAAATTGTGTGGGGCATTTGAAGGGGTTCCAGGAGGCAGTGAGGACCAGCATCACTTTTCCCTGCTGGCACCTTTGCTGTGGCAGCAAAAGCTGGACGTTTGTCTTTTTTGCTCCAAACAGCGCCGAAAGTGAAAAAAGGTGCTTTTGAGGATAGCGTGCGCAGGAAAGCAGAGAGGGCCAAATTGTCTGGGGCATTTGAAGGGGTTCCAGGAGGCAGTGAGGACCAGCATCACTTTTCCCCGCTGGCACCTTTGCTGTGGCAGCAAAAGCTGGACGTTTGTCTTTTTTCCTCCGGAGGGGGCCGAAAGTGAAAAAAGGTGCTTTTGAGGATAGCGTGCGCAGGAAAGCAGAGAGGGCCAAATTGTCTGGGGCATTTGAAGGGGTTCCAGGAGGCAGTGAGAAGCAGCATCACTTTTCCCCGCTGGCACCTTTGCTGTGGCAGCAAAAGCTGGACGTTTGTCTTTTTTCCTCCAAACAGCGCCGAAAGTGAAAAAAGGTGCATTTGAGGATAGCGTGCGCAGGAAAGCAGAGAGGGCCAAATTGTCTGGGGCATTTGAAGGGGTTCCAGGAGGCAGTGAGAAGCAGCATCACTTTTCCCCGCTGGCACCTTTGCTGTGGCAGCAAAAGCTGGACGTTTGTCTTTTTTCCTCCGGAGGGGGCCGAAAGTGAAAAAAGGTGCTTTTGAGGATAGCGTGCGCAGGAAAGCAGAGAGGGCCAAATTGTCTGGGGCATTTGAAGGGGTTCCAGGAGGCAGTGAGGACCAGCATCACTTTTCCCCGCTGGCACCTTTGCTGTGGCAGCAAAAGCTGGACGTTTGTCTTTTTTGCTCCAAACAGCGCCGAAAGTGAAAAAAGGTGCATTTGAGGATAGCGTGCGCAGGAAAGCAGAGAGGGCCAAATTGTCTGGGGCATTTAAAGGGGTTCCAGGAGGCAGTGAGAAGGAGCATCACTTTTCCCCGCTGGCACCTTTGCTGTGGCAGCAAAAGCTGGACGTTTGTCTTTCTTGCTCCAAACAGCGCCGAAAGTGAAAAAAGGTGCTTTTGAGGATAGCGTGCGCAGGAAAGCAGAGAGGGCCAAATTGTGTGGGGCATTTGAAGGGGTTCCAGGAGGCAGTGAGGACCAGCATCACTTTTCCCCGCTGGCACCTTTGCTGTGGCAGCAAAAGCTGGACGTTTGTCTTTTTTGCTCCAAACAGCGCCGAAAGTGAAAAAAGGTTCTTTTGAGGATAGCGTGCGCAGGAAAGCAGAGAGGGCCAAATTGTCTGGGGCATTTGAAGGGGTTCCAGGAGGCAGTGAGGACCAGCATCACTTTTCCCCGCTGGCACCTTTGCTGTGGCAGCAAAAGCTGGACGTTTGTCTTTTTTGCTCCAAACAGCGCCGAAAGTGAAAAAAGGTGCATTTGAGGATAGCGTGCGCAGGAAAGCAGAGAGGGCCAAATTGTCTGGGGCATTTAAAGGGGTTCCAGGAGGCAGTGAGAAGGAGCATCACTTTTCCCCGCTGGCACCTTTGCTGTGGCAGCAAAAGCTGGACGTTTGTCTTTCTTGCTCCAAACAGCGCCGAAAGTGAAAAAAGGTGCTTTTGAGGATAGAGTGCGCAGGAAAGCAGAGAGGGCCAAATTGTCTGGGGCATTTGAAGGGGTTCCAGGAGGCAGTGAGGACCAGCATCACTTTTCCCCGCTGGCACCTTTGCTGTGGCAGCAAAAGCTGGACGTTTGTCTTTTTTGCTCCAAACAGCGCCGAAAGTGAAAAAAGGTTCTTTTGAGGATAGCGTGCGCAGGAAAGCAGAGAGGGCCAAATTGTGTGGGGCATTTGAAGGGGTTCCAGGAGGCAGTGAGGACCAGCATCACTTTTCCCTGCTGGCACCTTTGCTGTGGCAGCAAAAGCTGGACGTTTGTCTTTTTTGCTCCAAACAGCGCCGAAAGTGAAAAAAGGTGCTTTTGAGGATAGCGTGCGCAGGAAAGCAGAGAGGGCCAAATTGTCTGGGGCATTTGAAGGGGTTCCAGGAGGCAGTGAGGACCAGCATCACTTTTCCCCGCTGACACCTTTGCTGTGGCAGCAAAAGCTGGACGTTTGTCTTTTTTGCTCCAAACAGCGCCGAAAGTGAAAAAAGGTGCATTTGAGGATAGCGTGCGCAGGAAAGCAGAGAGGGCCAAATTGTCCGGGGCATTTGAAGGGGTTCCAGGAGGCAGTGAGAAGGAGCATCACTTTTCCCCGCTGGCACCTTTGCTGTGGCAGCAAAAGCTGGACGTTTGTCTTTTTTGCTCCAAACAGCGCCGAAAGTGAAAAAAGGTGCTTTTGAGGATAGCGTGCGCAGGAAAGCAGAGAGGGCCAAATTGTCTGGGGCATTTGAAGGGGTTCCAGGAGGCAGTGAGGACCAGCATCACTTTTCCCCGCTGACACCTTTGCTGTGGCAGCAAAAGCTGGACGTTTGTCTTTTTTGCTCCAAACAGCGCCGAAAGTGAAAAAAGGTGCATTTGAGGATAGCGTGCGCAGGAAAGCAGAGAGGGCCAAATTGTTCGGGGCATTTGAAGGGGTTCCAGGAGGCAGTGAGAAGGAGCATCACTTTTCCCCGCTGGCACCTTTGCTGTGGCAGCAAAAGCTGGACGTTTGTCTTTTTTGCTCCAAACAGCGCCGAAAGTGAAAAAAGGTGCTTTTGAGGATAGCGTGCGCAGGAAAGCAGAGAGGGCCAAATTGTCTGGGGCATTTGAAGGGGTTCCAGGAGGCAGTGAGGACCAGCATCACTTTTCCCTGCTGGCACCTTTGCTGTGGCAGCAAAAGCTGGACGTTTGTCTTTTTTGCTCCAAACAGCGCCGAAAGTGAAAAAAGGTGCTTTTGAGGATAGCGTGCGCAGGAAAGCAGAGAGGGCCAAATTGTCTGGGGCATTTGAAGGGGTTCCAGGAGGCAGTGAGAAGCAGCATCACTTTTCCCCGCTGGCACCTTTGCTGTGGCAGCAAAAGCTGGACGTTTGTCTTTTTTGCTCCAAACAGCGCCGAAAGTGAAAAAAGGTGCTTTTGAGGATAGCGTGCGCAGGAAAGCAGAGAGGGCCAAATTGTGTGGGGCATTTGAAGGGGTTCCAGGAGGCAGTGAGAAGCAGCATCACTTTTGCCCGCTGGCACCTTTGCTGTGGCAGCAAAAGCTGGACGTTTGTCTTTTTTGCTCCAAACAGCGCCGAAAGTGAAAAAAGGTGCTTTTGAGGATAGCGTGCGCAGGAAAGCAGAGAGGGCCAAATTGTCTGGGGCATTTGAAGGGGTTCCAGGAGGCAGTGAGGACCAGCATCACTTTTCCCCGCTGGCACCTTTGCTGTGGCAGCAAAAGCTGGACGTTTGTGTTTTTTGCTCCAAACAGCGCCGAAAGTGAAAAAAAGTGCTTTTGAGGATAGCGTGCGCAGGAAAGCAGAGAGGGCCAAATTGTGTGGGGCATTTGAAGGGGTTCCAGGAGGCAGTGAGAAGCAGCACCACTTTTCCCCGCTGGCACCTTTGCTGTGGCAGCAAAAGCTGGACGTTTGTCTTTTTTGCTCCAAACAGCGCCGAAAGTGAAAAAAGGTGCATTTGAGGATAGCGTGCGCAGGAAAGCAGAGAGGGCCAAATTGTGTGGGGCATTTGAAGGGGTTCCAGGAGGCAGTGAGGACCAGCATCACTTTTCCCCGCTGGCACCTTTGCTGTGGCAGCAAAAGCTGGACGTTTGTCTTTTTTCCTCCGGAGGGGGCCGAAAGTGAAAAAAGGTGCTTTTGAGGATAGCGTGCGCAGGGAAGCAGAGAGGGCCAAATTGTCTGGGGCATTTGAAGGGGTTCCAGGAGGCAGTGAGAAGCAGCATCACTTTTCCCCGCTGGCACCTTTGCTGTGGCAGCAAAAGCTGGACGTTTGTCTTTTTTGCTCCAAACAGCGCCGAAAGTGAAAAAAGGTGCTTTTGAGGATAGCGTGCGCAGGAAAGCAGAGAGGGCCAAATTGTGTGGGGCATTTGAAGGGGTTCCAGGAGGCAGTGAGGACCAGCATCACTTTTCCCCGCTGGCACCTTTGCTGTGGCAGCAAAAGCTGGACGTTTGTCTTTTTTCATCCGGAGGGGGCCGAAAGTGAAAAAAGGTGCTTTTGAGGATAGCGTGCGCAGGAAAGCAGAGAGGGCCAAATTGTCTGGGGCATTTGAAGGGGTTCCAGGAGGCAGTGAGAAGCAGCACCACTTTTCCCCGCTGGCACCTTTGCTGTGGCAGCAAAAGCTGGACGTTTGTCTTTTTTGCTCCAAACAGCGCCGAAAGTGAAAAAAGGTGCTTTTGAGGATAGCGTGCGCAGGAAAGCAGAGAGGGCCAAATTGTCTGGGGCATTTGAAGGGGTTCCAGGAGGCAGTGAGGACCAGCATCACTTTTCCCCGCTGGCACCTTTGCTGTGGCAGCAAAAGCTGGACGTTTGTCTTTTTTGCTCCAAACAGCGCCGAAAGTGAAAAAAAGTGCTTTTGAGGATAGCGTGCGCAGGAAAGCAGAGAGGGCCAAATTGTGTGGGGCATTTGAAGGGGTTCCAGGAGGCAGTGAGAAGCAGCACCACTTTTCCCCGCTGGCACCTTTGCTGTGGCAGCAAAAGCTGGACGTTTGTCTTTTTTGCTCCAAACAGCGCCGAAAGTGAAAAAAGGTGCATTTGAGGATAGCGTGCGCAGGAAAGCAGAGAGGGCCAAATTGTGTGGGGCATTTGAAGGGGTTCCAGGAGGCAGTGAGGACCAGCATCACTTTTCCCCGCTGGCACCTTTGCTGTGGCAGCAAAAGCTGGACGTTTGTCTTTTTTCCTCCGGAGGGGGCCGAAAGTGAAAAAAGGTGCTTTTGAGGATAGCGTGCGCAGGGAAGCAGAGAGGGCCAAATTGTCTGGGGCATTTGAAGGGGTTCCAGGAGGCAGTGAGAAGCAGCATCACTTTTCCCCGCTGGCACCTTTGCTGTGGCAGCAAAAGCTGGACGTTTGTCTTTTTTGCTCCAAACAGCGCCGAAAGTGAAAAAAGGTGCTTTTGAGGATAGCGTGCGCAGGAAAGCAGAGAGGGCCAAATTGTGTGGGGCATTTGAAGGGGTTCCAGGAGGCAGTGAGGACCAGCATCACTTTTCCCCGCTGGCACCTTTGCTGTGGCAGCAAAAGCTGGACGTTTGTCTTTTTTCATCCGGAGGGGGCCGAAAGTGAAAAAAGGTGCTTTTGAGGATAGCGTGCGCAGGAAAGCAGAGAGGGCCAAATTGTCTGGGGCATTTGAAGGGGTTCCAGGAGGCAGTGAGAAGCAGCACCACTTTTCCCCGCTGGCACCTTTGCTGTGGCAGCAAAAGCTGGACGTTTGTCTTTTTTGCTCCAAACAGCGCCGAAAGTGAAAAAAGGTGCTTTTGAGGATAGCGTGCGCAGGAAAGCAGAGAGGGCCAAATTGTCTGGGGCATTTGAAGGGGTTCCAGGAGGCAGTGAGGACCAGCATCACTTTTCCCCGCTGGCACCTTTGCTGTGGCAGCAAAAGCTGGACGTTTGTCTTTTTTGCTCCAAACAGCGCCGAAAGTGAAAAAAGGTTCTTTTGAGGATAGCGTGCGCAGGAAAGCAGAGAGGGCCAAATTGTGTGGGGCATTTGAAGGGGTTCCAGGAGGCAGTGAGGACCAGCATCACTTTTCCCTGCTGGCACCTTTGCTGTGGCAGCAAAAGCTGGACGTTTGTCTTTTTTGCTCCAAACAGCGCCGAAAGTGAAAAAAGGTGCTTTTGAGGATAGCGTGCGCAGGAAAGCAGAGAGGGCCAAATTGTCTGGGGCATTTGAAGGGGTTCCAGGAGGCAGTGAGGACCAGCATCACTTTTCCCCGCTGACACCTTTGCTGTGGCAGCAAAAGCTGGACGTTTGTCTTTTTTGCTCCAAACAGCGCCGAAAGTGAAAAAAGGTGCATTTGAGGATAGCGTGCGCAGGAAAGCAGAGAGGGCCAAATTGTCCGGGGCATTTGAAGGGGTTCCAGGAGGCAGTGAGAAGGAGCATCACTTTTCCCCGCTGGCACCTTTGCTGTGGCAGCAAAAGCTGGACGTTTGTCTTTTTTGCTCCAAACAGCGCCGAAAGTGAAAAAAGGTGCTTTTGAGGATAGCGTGCGCAGGAAAGCAGAGAGGGCCAAATTGTCTGGGGCATTTGAAGGGGTTCCAGGAGGCAGTGAGGACCAGCATCACTTTTCCCTGCTGGCACCTTTGCTGTGGCAGCAAAAGCTGGACGTTTGTCTTTTTTGCTCCAAACAGCGCCGAAAGTGAAAAAAGGTGCTTTTGAGGATAGCGTGCGCAGGAAAGCAGAGAGGGCCAAATTGTCTGGGGCATTTGAAGGGGTTCCAGGAGGCAGTGAGAAGCAGCATCACTTTTCCCCGCTGGCACCTTTGCTGTGGCAGCAAAAGCTGGACGTTTGTCTTTTTTGCTCCAAACAGCGCCGAAAGTGAAAAAAGGTGCTTTTGAGGATAGCGTGCGCAGGAAAGCAGAGAGGGCCAAATTGTCTGGGGCATTTGAAGGGGTTCCAGGAGGCAGTGAGGACCAGCATCACTTTTCCCCGCTGACACCTTTGCTGTGGCAGCAAAAGCTGGACGTTTGTCTTTTTTGCTCCAAACAGCGCCGAAAGTGAAAAAAGGTGCATTTGAGGATAGCGTGCGCAGGAAAGCAGAGAGGGCCAAATTGTTCGGGGCATTTGAAGGGGTTCCAGGAGGCAGTGAGAAGGAGCATCACTTTTCCCCGCTGGCACCTTTGCTGTGGCAGCAAAAGCTGGACGTTTGTCTTTTTTGCTCCAAACAGCGCCGAAAGTGAAAAAAGGTGCTTTTGAGGATAGCGTGCGCAGGAAAGCAGAGAGGGCCAAATTGTCTGGGGCATTTGAAGGGGTTCCAGGAGGCAGTGAGGACCAGCATCACTTTTCCCTGCTGGCACCTTTGCTGTGGCAGCAAAAGCTGGACGTTTGTCTTTTTTGCTCCAAACAGCGCCGAAAGTGAAAAAAGGTGCTTTTGAGGATAGCGTGCGCAGGAAAGCAGAGAGGGCCAAATTGTCTGGGGCATTTGAAGGGGTTCCAGGAGGCAGTGAGAAGCAGCATCACTTTTCCCCGCTGGCACCTTTGCTGTGGCAGCAAAAGCTGGACGTTTGTCTTTTTTGCTCCAAACAGCGCCGAAAGTGAAAAAAGGTGCTTTTGAGGATAGCGTGCGCAGGAAAGCAGAGAGGGCCAAATTGTGTGGGGCATTTGAAGGGGTTCCAGGAGGCAGTGAGAAGCAGCATCACTTTTGCCCGCTGGCACCTTTGCTGTGGCAGCAAAAGCTGGACGTTTGTCTTTTTTGCTCCAAACAGCGCCGAAAGTGAAAAAAGGTGCTTTTGAGGATAGCGTGCGCAGGAAAGCAGAGAGGGCCAAATTGTCTGGGGCATTTGAAGGGGTTCCAGGAGGCAGTGAGGACCAGCATCACTTTTCCCCGCTGGCACCTTTGCTGTGGCAGCAAAAGCTGGACGTTTGTGTTTTTTGCTCCAAACAGCGCCGAAAGTGAAAAAAAGTGCTTTTGAGGATAGCGTGCGCAGGAAAGCAGAGAGGGCCAAATTGTGTGGGGCATTTGAAGGGGTTCCAGGAGGCAGTGAGAAGCAGCACCACTTTTCCCCGCTGGCACCTTTGCTGTGGCAGCAAAAGCTGGACGTTTGTCTTTTTTGCTCCAAACAGCGCCGAAAGTGAAAAAAGGTGCATTTGAGGATAGCGTGCGCAGGAAAGCAGAGAGGGCCAAATTGTGTGGGGCATTTGAAGGGGTTCCAGGAGGCAGTGAGGACCAGCATCACTTTTCCCCGCTGGCACCTTTGCTGTGGCAGCAAAGCTGGACGTTTGTCTTTTTTCCTCCGGAGGGGGCCGAAAGTGAAAAAAGGTGCTTTTGAGGATAGCGTGCGCAGGGAAGCAGAGAGGGCCAAATTGTCTGGGGCATTTGAAGGGGTTCCAGGAGGCAGTGAGAAGCAGCATCACTTTTCCCCGCTGGCACCTTTGCTGTGGCAGCAAAAGCTGGACGTTTGTCTTTTTTGCTCCAAACAGCGCCGAAAGTGAAAAAAGGTGCTTTTGAGGATAGCGTGCGCAGGAAAGCAGAGAGGGCCAAATTGTGTGGGGCATTTGAAGGGGTTCCAGGAGGCAGTGAGGACCAGCATCACTTTTCCCCGCTGGCACCTTTGCTGTGGCAGCAAAAGCTGGACGTTTGTCTTTTTTCATCCGGAGGGGGCCGAAAGTGAAAAAAGGTGCTTTTGAGGATAGCGTGCGCAGGAAAGCAGAGAGGGCCAAATTGTCTGGGGCATTTGAAGGGGTTCCAGGAGGCAGTGAGAAGCAGCACCACTTTTCCCCGCTGGCACCTTTGCTGTGGCAGCAAAAGCTGGACGTTTGTCTTTTTTGCTCCAAACAGCGCCGAAAGTGAAAAAAGGTGCATTTGAGGATAGCGTGCGCAGGAAAGCAGAGAGGGCCAAATTGTCTGGGGCATTTGAAGGGGTTCCAGGAGGCAGTGAGGACCAGCATCACTTTTCCCCGCTGGCACCTTTGCTGTGGCAGCAAAAGCTGGACGTTTGTCTTTTTGCTCCAAACAGCGCCGAAAGTGAAAAAAGGTTCTTTTGAGGATAGCGTGCGCAGGAAAGCAGAGAGGGCCAAATTGTGTGGGGCATTTGAAGGGGTTCCAGGAGGCAGTGAGGACCAGCATCACTTTTCCCTGCTGGCACCTTTGCTGTGGCAGCAAAAGCTGGACGTTTGTCTTTTTTGCTCCAAACAGCGCCGAAAGTGAAAAAAGGTGCTTTTGAGGATAGCGTGCGCAGGAAAGCAGAGAGGGCCAAATTGTCTGGGGCATTTGAAGGGGTTCCAGGAGGCAGTGAGGACCAGCATCACTTTTCCCCGCTGACACCTTTGCTGTGGCAGCAAAAGCTGGACGTTTGTCTTTTTTGCTCCAAACAGCGCCGAAAGTGAAAAAAGGTGCATTTGAGGATAGCGTGCGCAGGAAAGCAGAGAGGGCCAAATTGTCCGGGGCATTTGAAGGGGTTCCAGGAGGCAGTGAGAAGGAGCATCACTTTTCCCCGCTGGCACCTTTGCTGTGGCAGCAAAAGCTGGACGTTTGTCTTTTTTGCTCCAAACAGCGCCGAAAGTGAAAAAAGGTGCTTTTGAGGATAGCGTGCGCAGGAAAGCAGAGAGGGCCAAATTGTCTGGGGCATTTGAAGGGGTTCCAGGAGGCAGTGAGGACCAGCATCACTTTTCCCTGCTGGCACCTTTGCTGTGGCAGCAAAAGCTGGACGTTTGTCTTTTTTGCTCCAAACAGCGCCGAAAGTGAAAAAAGGTGCTTTTGAGGATAGCGTGCGCAGGAAAGCAGAGAGGGCCAAATTGTCTGGGGCATTTGAAGGGGTTCCAGGAGGCAGTGAGAAGCAGCATCACTTTTCCCCGCTGGCACCTTTGCTGTGGCAGCAAAAGCTGGACGTTTGTCTTTTTTGCTCCAAACAGCGCCGAAAGTGAAAAAAGGTGCTTTTGAGGATAGCGTGCGCAGGAAAGCAGAGAGGGCCAAATTGTCTGGGGCATTTGAAGGGGTTCCAGGAGGCAGTGAGAAGCAGCATCACTTTTGCCCGCTGGCACCTTTGCTGTGGCAGCAAAAGCTGGACGTTTGTGTTTTTTGCTCCAAACAGCGCCGAAAGTGAAAAAAGGTGCTTTTGAGGATAGCGTGCGCAGGAAAGCAGAGAGGGCCAAATTGTCTGGGGCATTTGAAGGGGTTCCAGGAGGCAGTGAGGACCAGCATCACTTTTCCCCGCTGGCACCTTTGCTGTGGCAGCAAAAGCTGGACGTTTGTCTTTTTTGCTCCAAACAGCGCCGAAAGTGAAAAAAAGTGCTTTTGAGGATAGCGTGCGCAGGAAAGCAGAGAGGGCCAAATTGTGTGGGGCATTTGAAGGGGTTCCAGGAGGCAGTGAGAAGCAGCACCACTTTTCCCCGCTGGCACCTTTGCTGTGGCAGCAAAAGCTGGACGTTTGTCTTTTTTGCTCCAAACAGCGCCGAAAGTGAAAAAAGGTGCATTTGAGGATAGCGTGCGCAGGAAAGCAGAGAGGGCCAAATTGTGTGGGGCATTTGAAGGGGTTCCAGGAGGCAGTGAGGACCAGCATCACTTTTCCCCGCTGGCACCTTTGCTGTGGCAGCAAAAGCTGGACGTTTGTCTTTTTTCCTCCGGAGGGGGCCGAAAGTGAAAAAAGGTGCTTTTGAGGATAGCGTGCGCAGGGAAGCAGAGAGGGCCAAATTGTCTGGGGCATTTGAAGGGGTTCCAGGAGGCAGTGAGAAGCAGCATCACTTTTCCCCGCTGGCACCTTTGCTGTGGCAGCAAAAGCTGGACGTTTGTCTTTTTTGCTCCAAACAGCGCCGAAAGTGAAAAAAGGTGCTTTTGAGGATAGAGTGCGCAGGAAAGCAGAGAGGGCCAAATTGTCTGGGGCATTTGAAGGGGTTCCAGGAGGCAGTGAGAAGCAGCATCACTTTTCCCCGCTGGCACCTTTGCTGTGGCAGCAAAAGCTGGACGTTTTTCTTTTTTGCTCCAAACAGCGCCGAAAGTGAAAAAAGGTGCTTTTGAGGATAGCGTGCGCAGGAAAGCAGAGAGGGCCAAATTGTCTGGGGCATTTGAAGGGGTTCCAGGAGGCAGTGAGGACCAGCATCACTTTTCCCCGCTGGCACCTTTGCTGTGGCAGCAAAAGCTGGACGTTTGTCTTTTTTGCTCCAAACAGCGCCGAAAGTGAAAAAAGGTGCTTTTGAGGATAGAGTGCGCAGGAAAGCAGAGAGGGCCAAATTGTCTGGGGCATTTTAAGGGGTTCCAGGAGGCAGTGAGGACCAGCATCACTTTTCCCCGCTGGCACCTTTGCTGTGGCAGCAAAAGCTGGACGTTTGTCTTTTTTCCTCCGGAGAGGCCGAAAGTGAAAAAAGGTGCTTTTGAGGATAGCGTGCGCAGGAAAGCAGAGAGGGCCAAATTGTGTGGGGCATTTGAAGGGGTTCCAGGAGGCAGTGAGAAGCAGCATCACTTTTCCCCGCTGGCACCTTTGCTGTGGCAGCAAAAGCTGGACGTTTGTCTTTTTTCCTCCAAACAGCGCCGAAAGTGAAAAAAGGTGCATTTTGAGGATAGCGTGCGCAGGAAAGCAGAGAGGGCCAAATTGTCTGGGGCATTTGAAGGGGTTCCAGGAGGCAGTGAGAAGCAGCACCACTTTTCCCCGCTGGCACCTTTGCTGTGGCAGCAAAAGCTGGACGTTTGTCTTTTTTGCTCCAAACAGCGCCGAAAGTGAAAAAAGGTGCTTTTGAGGATAGCGTGCGCAGGAAAGCAGAGAGGGCCAAATTGTGTGGGGCATTTGAAGGGGTTCCAGGAGGCAGTGAGAAGCAGCATCACTTTTCCCCGCTGGCACCTTTGCTGTGGCAGCAAAAGCTGGACGTTTGTCTTTTTTGCTCCAAACAGCGCCGAAAGTGAAAAAAGGTGCATTTGAGGATAGAGTGCGCAGGAAAGCAGAGAGGGCCAAATTGTCTGGGGCATTTGAAGGGGTTCCAGGAGGCAGTGAGAAGCAGCATCACTTTTCCCCGCTGGCACCTTTGCTGTGGCAGCAAAAGCTGGACGTTTGTCTTTTTTCCTCCGGAGGGCGCCGAAAGTGAAAAAAGGTGCTTTTGAGGATAGCGTGCGCAGGAAAGCAGAGAGGGCCAAATTGTGTGGGGCATTTGAAGGGGTTCCAGGAGGCAGTGAGGACCAGCATCACTTTTCCCCGCTGGCACCTTTGCTGTGGCAGCAAAAGCTGGACGTTTGTCTTTTTTCCTCCGGAGGGGGCCGAAAGTGAAAAAAGGTGCTTTTGAGGATAGCGTGCGCAGGAAAGCAGAGAGGGCCAAATTGTCTGGGGCATTTGAAGGGGTTCCAGGAGGCAGTGAGAAGCAGCACCACTTTTCCCCGCTGGCACCTTTGCTGTGGCAGCAAAAGCTGGACGTTTGTCTTTTTTGCTCCAAACAGCGCCGAAAGTGAAAAAAGGTGCTTTTGAGGATAGCGTGCGCAGGAAAGCAGAGAGGGCCAAATTGTGTGTGGCATTTGAAGGGGTTCCAGGAGGCAGTGAGGACCAGCATCACTTTTCCCCGCTGGCACCTTTGCTGTGGCAGCAAAAGCTGGACGTTTGTCTTTTTTCCTCCGGAGGGCGCCGAAAGTGAAAAAAGGTGCTTTTGAGGATAGACTTTTCAGGAAAGCAGAGAGGGCCAAATTGTCTGGGGCATTTGAAGGGGTTCCAGGAGGCAGTGAGAAGCAGCATCACTTTTCCCCGCTGGCACCTTTGCTGTGGCAGCAAAAGCTGGACGTTTGTCTTTTTTGCTCCAAACAGCGCCGAAAGTGAAAAAAGGTGCTTTTGAGGATAGCGTGCGCAGGAAAGCAGAGAGGGCCAAATTGTGTGGGGCATTTGAAGGGGTTCCAGGAGGCAGTGAGAAGCAGCATCACTTTTCCCCGCTGGCACCTTTGCTGTGGCAGCGAAAGCTGGACGTTTGTCTTTTTTGCTCCAAACAGCGCCGAAAGTGAAAAAAGGTGCTTTTGAGGATAGCGTGCGCAGGAAAGCAGAGAGGGCCAAATTGTCTGGGGCATTTGAAGGGGTTCCAGGAGGCAGTGAGGACCAGCATCACTTTTCCCCGCTGGCACCTTTGCTGTGGCAGCAAAAGCTGGACGTTTGTCTTTTTTCCTCCGGAGGGGGCCGAAAGTGAAAAAAGGTGCTTTTGAGGATAGCGTGCGCAGGAAAGCAGAGAGGGCCAAATTGTGTGGGGCATTTGAAGGGGTTCCAGGAGGCAGTGAGGACCAGCATCACTTTTCCCCGCTGGCACCTTTGCTGTGGCAGCAAAAGCTGGACGTTTGTCTTTTTTCCTCCGGAGGGGGCCGAAAGTGAAAAAAGGTGCTTTTGAGGATAGCGTGCGCAGGAAAGCAGAGAGGGCCAAATTGTGTGGGGCATTTGAAGGGGTTCCAGGAGGCAGTGAGAAGCAGCATCACTTTTCCCCGCTGGCACCTTTGCTGTGGCAGCAAAAGCTGGACGTTTGTCTTTTTTCCTCCAAACAGCGCCGAAAGTGAAAAAAGGTGCATTTGAGGATAGCGTGCGCAGGAAAGCAGAGAGGGCCAAATTGTCTGGGGCATTTGAAGGGGTTCCAGGAGGCAGTGAGAAGCAGCATCACTTTTCCCCGCTGGCACCTTTGCTGTGGCAGCAAAAGCTGGACGTTTGTCTTTTTTCCTCCGGAGGGGGCCGAAAGTGAAAAAAGGTGCTTTTGAGGATAGCGTGCGCAGGAAAGCAGAGAGGGCCAAATTGTGTGGGGCATTTGAAGGGGTTCCAGGAGGCAGTGAGAAGCAGCATCACTTTTCCCCGCTGGCACCTTTGCTGTGGCAGCAAAAGCTGGACGTTTGTCTTTTTTGCTCCAAACAGCGCCGAAAGTGAAAAAAGGTGCATTTGAGGATAGAGTGCGCAGGAAAGCAGAGAGGGCCAAATTGTCTGGGGCATTTGAAGGGGTTCCAGGAGGCAGTGAGAAGCAGCATCACTTTTCCCCGCTGGCACCTTTGCTGTGGCAGCAAAAGCTGGACGTTTGTCTTTTTTCCTCCGGAGGGCGCCGAAAGTGAAAAAAGGTGCTTTTGAGGATAGCGTGCGCAGGAAAGCAGAGAGGGCCAAATTGTCTGGGGCATTTGAAGGGGTTCCAGGAGGCAGTGAGGACCAGCATCACTTTTCCCCGCTGGCACCTTTGCTGTGGCAGCAAAAGCTGGACGTTTGTCTTTTTTCCTCCGGAGGGGGCCGAAAGTGAAAAAAGGTGCTTTTGAGGATAGCGTGCGCAGGGAAGCAGAGAGGGCCAAATTGTCTGGGGCATTTGAAGGGGTTCCAGGAGGCAGTGAGAAGCAGCATCACTTTTCCCCGCTGGCACCTTTGCTGTGGCAGCAAAAGCTGGACGTTTGTCTTTTTTGCTCCAAACAGCGCCGAAAGTGAAAAAAGGTGCTTTCGAGGATAGCGTGCGCAGGAAAGCAGAGAGGGCCAAATTGTGTGGGGCATTTGAAGGGGTTCCAGGAGGCAGTGAGGACCAGCATCACTTTTCCCCGCTGGCACCTTTGCTGTGGCAGCAAAAGCTGGACGTTTGTCTTTTTTCATCCGGAGGGGGCCGAAAGTGAAAAAAGGTGCTTTTGAGGATAGCGTGCGCAGGAAAGCAGAGAGGGCCAAATTGTCTGGGGCATTTGAAGGGGTTCCAGGAGGCAGTGAGAAGCAGCACCACTTTTCCCCGCTGGCACCTTTGCTGTGGCAGCAAAAGCTGGACGTTTGTCTTTTTTGCTCCAAACAGCGCCGAAAGTGAAAAAAGGTGCTTTTGAGGATAGCGTGCGCAGGAAAGCAGAGAGGGCCAAATTGTCTGGGGCATTTGAAGGGGTTCCAGGAGGCAGTGAGGACCAGCATCACTTTTCCCCGCTGGCACCTTTGCTGTGGCAGCAAAAGCTGGACGTTTGTCTTTTTTGCTCCAAACAGCGCCGAAAGTGAAAAAAGGTGCTTTTGAGGATAGAGTGCGCAGGAAAGCAGAGAGGGCCAAATTGTCTGGGGCATTTGAAGGGGTTCCAGGAGGCAGTGAGAAGCAGCATCACTTTTCCCCGCTGGCACCTTTGCTGTGGCAGCAAAAGCTGGACGTTTTTCTTTTTTGCTCCAAACAGCGCCGAAAGTGAAAAAAGGTGATTTTGAGGATAGCGTGCGCAGGAAAGCAGAGAGGGCCAAATTGTCTGGGGCATTTGAAGGGGTTCCAGGAGGCAGTGAGAAGCAGCATCACTTTTCCCCGCTGGCACCTTTGCTGTGGCAGCAAAAGCTGGACGTTTGTCTTTTTTGCTCCAAACAGCGCCGAAAGTGAAAAAAGGTGCTTTTGAGGATAGAGTGCGCAGGAAAGCAGAGAGGGCCAAATTGTCTGGGGCATTTTAAGGGGTTCCAGGAGGCAGTGAGGACCAGCATCACTTTTCCCCGCTGGCACCTTTGCTGTGGCAGCAAAAGCTGGACGTTTGTCTTTTTTCCTCCGGAGGGGGCCGAAAGTGAAAAAAGGTGCTTTTGAGGATAGCGTGCGCAGGAAAGCAGAGAGGGCCAAATTGTGTGGGGCATTTGAAGGGGTTCCAGGAGGCAGTGAGAAGCAGCATCACTTTTCCCCGCTGGCACCTTTGCTGTGGCAGCAAAAGCTGGACGTTTGTCTTTTTTGCTCCAAACAGCGCCGAAAGTGAAAAAAGGTGCATTTGAGGATAGCGTGCGCAGGAAAGCAGAGAGGGCCAAATTGTCTGGGGCATTTGAAGGGGTTCCAGGAGGCAGTGAGAAGCAGCATCACTTTTCCCCGCTGGCACCTTTGCTGTGGCAGCAAAAGCTGGACGTTTGTCTTTTTTGCTCCAAACAGCGCCGAAAGTGAAAAAAGGTGCTTTTGAGGATAGCGTGCGCAGGAAAGCAGAGAGGGCCAAATTGTGTGGGGCATTTGAAGGGGTTCCAGGAGGCAGTGAGAAGCAGCATCACTTTTCCCCGCTGGCACCTTTGCTGTGGCAGCAAAAGCTGGACGTTTGTCTTTTTTGCTCCAAACAGCGCCGAAAGTGAAAAAAGGTGCATTTGAGGATAGAGTGCGCAGGAAAGCAGAGAGGGCCAAATTGTCTGGGGCATTTGAAGGGGTTCCAGGAGGCAGTGAGAAGCAGCATCACTTTTCCCCGCTGGCACCTTTGCTGTGGCAGCAAAAGCTGGACGTTTGTCTTTTTTCCTCCGGAGGGCGCCGAAAGTGAAAAAAGGTGCTTTTGAGGATAGCGTGCGCAGGAAAGCAGAGAGGGCCAAATTGTGTGGGGCATTTGAAGGGGTTCCAGGAGGCAGTGAGGACTAGCATCACTTTTCCCCGCTGGCACCTTTGCTGTGGCAGCAAAAGCTGGACGTTTGTCTTTTTTGCTCCAAACAGCGCCGAAAGTGAAAAAAGGTGCTTTTGAGGATAGCGTGCGCAGGAAAGCAGAGAGGGCCAAATTGTCTGGGGCATTTGAAGGGGTTCCAGGAGGCAGTGAGAAGCAGCACCACTTTTCCCCGCTGGCACCTTTGCTGTGGCAGCAAAAGCTGGACGTTTGTCTTTTTTGCTCCAAACAGCGCCGAAAGTGAAAAAAGGTGCTTTTGAGGATAGCGTGCGCAGGAAAGCAGAGAGGGCCAAATTGTGTGTGGCATTTGAAGGGGTTCCAGGAGGCAGTGAGGACCAGCATCACTTTTCCCCGCTGGCACCTTTGCTGTGGCAGCAAAAGCTGGACGTTTGTCTTTTTTCCTCCGGAGGGCGCCGAAAGTGAAAAAAGGTGCTTTTGAGGATAGACTTTTCAGGAAAGCAGAGAGGGCCAAATTGTCTGGGGCATTTGAAGGGGTTCCAGGAGGCAGTGAGAAGCAGCATCACTTTTCCCCGCTGGCACCTTTGCTGTGGCAGCAAAAGCTGGACGTTTGTCTTTTTTGCTCCAAACAGCGCCGAAAGTGAAAAAAGGTGCTTTTGAGGATAGAGTGCGCAGGAAAGCAGAGAGGGCCAAATTGTCTGGGGCATTTTAAGGGGTTCCAGGAGGCAGTGAGGACCAGCATCACTTTTCCCCGCTGGCACCTTTGCTGTGGCAGCAAAAGCTGGACGTTTGTCTTTTTTCCTCCGGAGGGGGCCGAAAGTGAAAAAAGGTGCTTTTGAGGATAGCGTGCGCAGGAAAGCAGAGAGGGCCAAATTGTCTGGGGCATTTGAAGGGGTTCCAGGAGGCAGTGAGAAGCAGCATCACTTTTCCCCGCTGGCACCTTTGCTGTGGCAGCAAAAGCTGGACGTTTGTCTTTTTTGCTCCAAACAGCGCCGAAAGTGAAAAAAGGTGCTTTTGAGGATAGCGTGCGCAGGAAAGCAGAGAGGGCCAAATTGTCTGGGGCATTTGAAGGGGTTCCAGGAGGCAGTGAGAAGCAGCATCACTTTTCCCCGCTGGCACCTTTGCTGTGGCAGCAAAAGCTGGACGTTTGTCTTTTTTGCTCCAAACAGCGCCGAAAGTGAAAAAAGGTGCTTTTGAGGATAGCGTGCGCAGGAAAGCAGAGAGGGCCAAATTGTCTGGGGCATTTGAAGGGGTTCCAGGAGGCAGTGAGAAGCAGCATCACTTTTCCCCGCTGGCACCTTTGCTGTGGCAGCAAAAGCTGGACGTTTGTCTTTTTTGCTCCAAACAGCGCCGAAAGTGAAAAAAGGTGCTTTTGAGGATAGCGTGCGCAGGAAAGCAGAGAGGGCCAAATTGTCTGGGGCATTTGAAGGGGTTCCAGGAGGCAGTGAGAAGCAGCATCACTTTTCCCCGCTGGCACCTTTGCTGTGGCAGCAAAAGCTGGACGTTTGTCTTTTTTGCTCCAAACAGCGCCGAAAGTGAAAAAAGGTGCTTTTGAGGATAGCGTGCGCAGGAAAGCAGAGAGGGCCAAATTGTCTGGGGCATTTGAAGGGGTTCCAGGAGGCAGTGAGAAGCAGCATCACTTTTCCCCGCTGGCACCTTTGCTGTGGCAGCAAAAGCTGGACGTTTGTCTTTTTTGCTCCAAACAGCGCCGAAAGTGAAAAAAGGTGCTTTTGAGGATAGACTTTTCAGGAAAGCAGAGAGGGCCAAATTGTCTGGGGCATTTGAAGGGGTTCCAGGAGGCAGTGAGGACCAGCATCACTTTTCCCCGCTGGCACCTTTGCTGTGGCAGCAAAAGCTGGACGTTTGTCTTTCTTGCTCCAAACAGCGCCGAAAGTGAAAAAAGGTGCTTTTGAGGATAGAGTGCGCAGGAAAGCAGAGAGGGCCAAATTGTCTGGGGCATTTGAAGGGGTTCCAGGAGGCAGTGAGGACCAGCATCACTTTTCCCCGCTGGCACCTTTGCTGTGGCAGCAAAAGCTGGACGTTTGTCTTTTTTCCTCCGGAGGGGGCCGAAAGTGAAAAAAGGTGCTTTTGAGGATAGCGTGCGCAGGGAAGCAGAGAGGGCCAAATTGTCTGGGGCATTTGAAGGGGTTCCAGGAGGCAGTGAGAAGCAGCATCACTTTTCCCCGCTGGCACCTTTGCTGTGGCAGCAAAAGCTGGACGTTTGTCTTTTTTGCTCCAAACAGCGCCGAAAGTGAAAAAAGGTGCTTTTGAGGATAGCGTGCGCAGGAAAGCAGAGAGGGCCAAATTGTCTGGGGCATTTGAAGGGGTTCCAGGAGGCAGTGAGGACCAGCATCACTTTTCCCTGCTGGCACCTTTGCTGTGGCAGCAAAAGCTGGACGTTTGTCTTTTTTCATCCGGAGGGGGCCGAAAGTGAAAAAAGGTGCTTTTGAGGATAGCGTGCGCAGGAAAGCAGAGAGGGCCAAATTGTCTGGGGCATTTGAAGGGGTTCCAGGAGGCAGTGAGAAGCAGCACCACTTTTCCCCGCTGGCACCTTTGCTGTGGCAGCAAAAGCTGGACGTTTGTCTTTTTTCCTCCGGAGGGCGCCGAAAGTGAAAAAAGGTGCTTTTGAGGATAGCGTGCGCAGGAAAGCAGAGAGGGCCAAATTGTCTGGGGCATTTGAAGGGGTTCCAGGAGGCAGTGAGGACCAGCATCACTTTTCCCCGCTGGCACCTTTGCTGTGGCAGCAAAAGCTGGACGTTTGTCTTTTTTGCTCCAAACAGCGCCGAAAGTGAAAAAAGGTTCTTTTGAGGATAGCGTGCGCAGGAAAGCAGAGAGGGCCAAATTGTGTGGGGCATTTGAAGGGGTTCCAGGAGGCAGTGAGGACCAGCATCACTTTTCCCTGCTGGCACCTTTGCTGTGGCAGCAAAAGCTGGACGTTTGTCTTTTTTGCTCCAAACAGCGCCGAAAGTGAAAAAAGGTGCTTTTGAGGATAGCGTGCGCAGGAAAGCAGAGAGGGCCAAATTGTCTGGGGCATTTGAAGGGGTTCCAGGAGGCAGTGAGGACCAGCATCACTTTTCCCCGCTGACACCTTTGCTGTGGCAGCAAAAGCTGGACGTTTGTCTTTTTTGCTCCAAACAGCGCCGAAAGTGAAAAAAGGTGCATTTGAGGATAGCGTGCGCAGGAAAGCAGAGAGGGCCAAATTGTGTGGGGCATTTGAAGGGGTTCCAGGAGGCAGTGAGAAGGAGCATCACTTTTCCCCGCTGGCACCTTTGCTGTGGCAGCAAAAGCTGGACGTTTGTCTTTTTTGCTCCAAACAGCGCCGAAAGTGAAAAAAGGTGCTTTTGAGGATAGCGTGCGCAGGAAAGCAGAGAGGGCCAAATTGTCTGGGGCATTTGAAGGGGTTCCAGGAGGCAGTGAGGACCAGCATCACTTTTCCCTGCTGGCACCTTTGCTGTGGCAGCAAAAGCTGGACGTTTGTCTTTTTTGCACCAAACAGCGCCGAAAGTGAAAAAAGGTGCTTTTGAGGATAGCGTGCGCAGGAAAGCAGAGAGGGCCAAATTGTCTGGGGCATTTGAAGGGGTTCCAGGAGGCAGTGAGAAGCAGCATCACTTTTCCCCGCTGGCACCTTTGCTGTGGCAGCAAAAGCTGGACGTTTGTCTTTTTTGCTCCAAACAGCGCCGAAAGTGAAAAAAGGTGCTTTTGAGGATAGCGTGCGCAGGAAAGCAGAGAGGGCCAAATTGTCTGGGGCATTTGAAGGGGTTCCAGGAGGCAGTGAGAAGCAGCATCACTTTTGCCCGCTGGCACCTTTGCTGTGGCAGCAAAAGCTGGACGTTTGTCTTTTTTGCTCCAAACAGCGCCGAAAGTGAAAAAAGGTGCTTTTGAGGATAGCGTGCGCAGGAAAGCAGAGAGGGCCAAATTGTCTGGGGCATTTGAAGGGGTTCCAGGAGGCAGTGAGAAGCAGCATCACTTTTCCCCGCTGGCACCTTTGCTGTGGCAGCAAAAGCTGGACGTTTGTCTTTTTTGCTCCAAACAGCGCCGAAAGTGAAAAAAGGTGCTTTTGAGGATAGCGTGCGCAGGAAAGCAGAGAGGGCCAAATTGTGTGGGGCATTTGAAGGGGTTCCAGGAGGCAGTGAGAAGCAGCACCACTTTTCCCCGCTGGCACCTTTGCTGTGGCAGCAAAAGCTGGACGTTTGTCTTTTTTGCTCCAAACAGCGCCGAAAGTGAAAAAAGGTGCATTTGAGGATAGCGTGCGCAGGAAAGCAGAGAGGGCCAAATTGTGTGGGGCATTTGAAGGGGTTCCAGGAGGCAGTGAGGACCAGCATCACTTTTCCCCGCTGGCACCTTTGCTGTGGCAGCAAAAGCTGGACGTTTGTCTTTTTTCCTCCGGAGGGGGCCGAAAGTGAAAAAAGGTGCTTTTGAGGATAGCGTGCGCAGGAAAGCAGAGAGGGCCAAATTGTCTGGGGCATTTGAAGGGGTTCCAGGAGGCAGTGAGAAGCAGCATCACTTTTCCCCGCTGGCACCTTTGCTGTGGCAGCAAAAGCTGGACGTTTGTCTTTTTTGCTCCAAACAGCGCCGAAAGTGAAAAAAGGTGCTTTTGAGGATAGCGTGCGCAGGAAAGCAGAGAGGGCCAAATTGTGTGGGGCATTTGAAGGGGTTCCAGGAGGCAGTGAGGACCAGCATCACTTTTCCCCGCTGGCACCTTTGCTGTGGCAGCAAAAGCTGGACGTTTGTCTTTTTTCATCCGGAGGGGGCCGAAAGTGAAAAAAGGTGCTTTTGAGGATAGCGTGCGCAGGAAAGCAGAGAGGGCCAAATTGTCTGGGGCATTTGAAGGGGTTCCAGGAGGCAGTGAGAAGCAGCACCACTTTTCCCCGCTGGCACCTTTGCTGTGGCAGCAAAAGCTGGACGTTTGTCTTTTTTGCTCCAAACAGCGCCGAAAGTGAAAAAAGGTGCATTTGAGGATAGCGTGCGCAGGAAAGCAGAGAGGGCCAAATTGTCTGGGGCATTTGAAGGGGTTCCAGGAGGCAGTGAGGACCAGCATCACTTTTCCCCGCTGGCACCTTTGCTGTGGCAGCAAAAGCTGGACGTTTGTCTTTTTTGCTCCAAACAGCGCCGAAAGTGAAAAAAGGTGCTTTTGAGGATAGAGTGCGCAGGAAAGCAGAGAGGGCCAAATTGTCTGGGGCATTTGAAGGGGTTCCAGGAGGCAGTGAGAAGCAGCATCACTTTTCCCCGCTGGCACCTTTGCTGTGGCAGCAAAAGCTGGACGTTTTTCTTTTTTGCTCCAAACAGCGCCGAAAGTGAAAAAAGGTGCTTTTGAGGATAGCGTGCGCAGGAAAGCAGAGAGGGCCAAATTGTCTGGGGCATTTGAAGGGGTTCCAGGAGGCAGTGAGAAGCAGCATCACTTTTCCCCGCTGGCACCTTTGCTGTGGCAGCAAAAGCTGGACGTTTGTCTTTTTTGCTCCAAACAGCGCCGAAAGTGAAAAAAGGTGCTTTTGAGGATAGAGTGCGCAGGAAAGCAGAGAGGGCCAAATTGTCTGGGGCATTTGAAGGGGTTCCAGGAGGCAGTGAGGACCAGCATCACTTTTCCCCGCTGGCACCTTTGCTGTGGCAGCAAAAGCTGGACGTTTGTCTTTTTTGCTCCAAACAGCGCCGAAAGTGAAAAAAGGTGCATTTGAGGATAGCGTGCGCAGGAAAGCAGAGAGGGCCAAATTGTCTGGGGCATTTGAAGGGGTTCCAGGAGGCAGTGAGGACCAGCATCACTTTTCCCCGCTGGCACCTTTGCTGTGGCAGCAAAAGCTGGACGTTTGTCTTTTTTCCTCCAAACAGCGCCGAAAGTGAAAAAAGGTGCATTTGAGGATAGCGTGCGCAGGAAAGCAGAGAGGGCCAAATTGTCTGGGGCATTTGAAGGGGTTCCAGGAGGCAGTGAGAAGCAGCATCACTTTTCCCCGCTGGCACCTTTGCTGTGGCAGCAAAAGCTGGACGTTTGTCTTTTTTGCTCCAAACAGCGCCGAAAGTGAAAAAAGGTGCTTTTGAGGATAGCGTGCGCAGGAAAGCAGAGAGGGCCAAATTGTGTGGGGCATTTGAAGGGGTTCCAGGAGGCAGTGAGAAGCAGCATCACTTTTCCCCGCTGGCACCTTTGCTGTGGCAGCAAAAGCTGGACGTTTGTCTTTTTTGCTCCAAACAGCGCCGAAAGTGAAAAAAGGTGCATTTGAGGATAGCGTGCGCAGGAAAGCAGAGAGGGCCAAATTGTCTGGGGCATTTGAAGGGGTTCCAGGAGGCAGTGAGGACCAGCATCACTTTTCCCCGCTGGCACCTTTGCTGTGGCAGCAAAAGCTGTACGTTTGTCTTTTTTCATCCGGAGGTGGCCGAAAGTGAAAAAAGGTGCTTTTGAGGATAGCGTGCGCAGGAAAGCAGAGAGGGCCAAATTGTCTGGGGCATTTGAAGGGGTTCCAGGAGGCAGTGAGAAGCAGCACCACTTTTCCCCGCTGGCACCTTTGCTGTGGCAGCAAAAGCTGGACGTTTGTCTTTTTTGCTCCAAACAGCGCCGAAAGTGAAAAAAGGTGCTTTTGAGGATAGCGTGCGCAGGAAAGCAGAGAGGGCCAAATTGTGTGTGGCATTTGAAGGGGTTCCAGGAGGCAGTGAGGACCAGCATCACTTTTCCCCGCTGGCACCTTTGCTGTGGCAGCAAAAGCTGGACGTTTGTCTTTTTTCCTCCGGAGGGCGCCGAAAGTGAAAAAAGGTGCTTTTGAGGATAGACTTTTCAGGAAAGCAGAGAGGGCCAAATTGTCTGGGGCATTTGAAGGGGTTCCAGGAGGCAGTGAGAAGCAGCATCACTTTTCCCCGCTGGCACCTTTGCTGTGGCAGCAAAAGCTGGACGTTTGTCTTTTTTGCTCCAAACAGCGCCGAAAGTGAAAAAAGGTGCTTTTGAGGATAGCGTGCGCAGGAAAGCAGAGAGGGCCAAATTGTGTGGGGCATTTGAAGGGGTTCCAGGAGGCAGTGAGAAGCAGCATCACTTTTCCCCGCTGGCACCTTTGCTGTGGCAGCAAAAGCTGGACGTTTGTCTTTTTTGCTCCAAACAGCGCCGAAAGTGAAAAAAGGTGCTTTTGAGGATAGCGTGCGCAGGAAAGCAGAGAGGGCCAAATTGTCTGGGGCATTTGAAGGGGTTCCAGGAGGCAGTGAGGACCAGCATCACTTTTCCCCGCTGGCACCTTTGCTGTGGCAGCAAAAGCTGGACGTTTGTCTTTTTTCCTCCGGAGGGGGCCGAAAGTGAAAAAAGGTGCTTTTGAGGATAGCGTGCGCAGGAAAGCAGAGAGGGCCAAATTGTGTGGGGCATTTGAAGGGGTTCCAGGAGGCAGTGAGAAGCAGCATCACTTTTCCCCGCTGGCACCTTTGCTGTGGCAGCAAAAGCTGGACGTTTGTCTTTTTTGCTCCAAACAGCGCCGAAAGTGAAAAAAGGTGCTTTTGAGGATAGCGTGCGCAGGAAAGCAGAGAGGGCCAAATTGTCTGGGGCATTTGAAGGGGTTCCAGGAGGCAGTGAGGACCAGCATCACTTTTCCCCGCTGGCACCTTTGCTGTGGC
Organism: Vanellus vanellus; assembly: GCF_965231255.1. Lineage (NCBI taxonomy): Eukaryota > Metazoa > Chordata > Aves > Charadriiformes > Charadriidae > Vanellus > Vanellus vanellus. The sequence continues at coordinate 91,351 of NW_028126998.1, forward strand.
AGCAGAAGCTGGACGTTTGTCTTTTTTGCTCCAAACAGCGCCAAAAGTGAAAAAAGGTGCTTTTGAGGATAGCGTGCGCAGGAAAGCAGAGAGGGCCAAATTGTCTGGGGCATTTGAAGGGGTTCCAGGAGGCAGTGAGGACCAGCATCACTTTTCCCCGCTGGCACCTTTGCTATGGCAGCAAAAGCTGGACGTTTGTCTTTTTTGCTCCAAACAGCGCCGAAAGTGAAAAAAGGTGCTTTTGAGGATAGCGTGCGCAGGAAAGCAGAGAGGGCCAAATTGTCTGGGGCATTTGAAGGGGTTCCAGGAGGCAGTGAGGACCAGCATCACTTTTCCCCGCTGGCACCTTTGCTGTGGCAGCAAAAGCTGGACGTTTGTCTTTTTTCATCCGGAGGGGGCCGAAAGTGAAAAAAGGTGCTTTTGAGGATAGCGTGCGCAGGAAAGCAGAGAGGGCCAAATTGTGTGGGGCATTTGAAGGGGTTCCAGGAGGCAGTGAGGACCAGCATCACTTTTCCCCGCTGGCACCTTTGCTGTGGCAGCAAAAGCTGGACGTTTGTCTTTTTTGCTCCAAACAGCGCCGAAAGTGAAAAAAGGTGCTTTTGAGGATAGAGTGCGCAGGAAAGCAGAGAGGGCCAAATTGTCTGGGGCATTTGAAGGGGTTCCAGGAGGCAGTGAGAAGCAGCATCACTTTTCCCCGCTGGCACCTTTGCTGTGGCAGCAAAAGCTGGACGTTTGTCTTTTTTGCTCCAAACAGCGCCGAAAGTGAAAAAAGGTGCTTTTGAGGATAGCGTGCGCAGGAAAGCAGAGAGGGCCAAATTGTCTGGGGCATTTGAAGGGGTTCCAGGAGGCAGTGAGAAGCAGCATCACTTTTCCCCGCTGGCACCTTTGCTGTGGCAGCAAAAGCTGGACGTTTGTCTTTTTTGCTCCAAACAGCGCCGAAAGTGAAAAAAGGTGCTTTTGAGGATAGAGTGCGCAGGAAAGCAGAGAGGGCCAAATTGTCTGGGGCATTTGAAGGGGTTCCAGGAGGCAGTGAGGACCAGCATCACTTTTCCCCGCTGGCACCTTTGCTGTGGCAGCAAAAGCTGGACGTTTGTCTTTTTTCCTCCGGAGGGGGCCGAAAGTGAAAAAAGGTGCTTTTGAGGATAGCGTGCGCAGGAAAGCAGAGAGGGCCAAATTGTGTGGGGCATTTGAAGGGGTTCCAGGAGGCAGTGAGAAGCAGCATCACTTTTCCCCGCTGGCACCTTTGCTGTGGCAGCAAAAGCTGGACGTTTGTCTTTTTTCCTCCAAACAGCGCCGAAAGTGAAAAAAGGTGCATTTGAGGATAGCGTGCGCAGGAAAGCAGAGAGGGCCAAATTGTCTGGGGCATTTGAAGGGGTTCCAGGAGGCAGTGAGAAGCAGCATCACTTTTCCCCGCTGGCACCTTTGCTGTGGCAGCAAAAGCTGGACGTTTGTCTTTTTTGCTCCAAACAGCGCCGAAAGTGAAAAAAGGTGCTTTTGAGGATAGCGTGCGCAGGAAAGCAGAGAGGGCCAAATTGTGTGGGGCATTTGAAGGGGTTCCAGGAGGCAGTGAGAAGCAGCATCACTTTTCCCCGCTGGCACCTTTGCTGTGGCAGCAAAAGCTGGACGTTTGTCTTTTTTGCTCCAAACAGCGCCGAAAGTGAAAAAAGGTGCATTTGAGGATAGCGTGCGCAGGAAAGCAGAGAGGGCCAAATTGTGTGGGGCATTTGAAGGGGTTCCAGGAGGCAGTGAGGACCAGCATCACTTTTCCCCGCTGGCACCTTTGCTGTGGCAGCAAAAGCTGGACGTTTGTCTTTTTTCCTCCGGAGGGCGCCGAAAGTGAAAAAAGGTGCTTTTGAGGATAGCGTGCGCAGGAAAGCAGAGAGGGCCAAATTGTCTGGGGCATTTGAAGGGGTTCCAGGAGGCAGTGAGAAGCAGCACCACTTTTCCCCGCTGGCACCTTTGCTGTGGCAGCAAAAGCTGGACGTTTGTCTTTTTTGCTCCAAACAGCGCCGAAAGTGAAAAAAGGTGCTTTTGAGGATAGCGTGCGCAGGAAAGCAGAGAGGGCCAAATTGTGTGTGGCATTTGAAGGGGTTCCAGGAGGCAGTGAGGACCAGCATCACTTTTCCCCGCTGGCACCTTTGCTGTGGCAGCAAAAGCTGGACGTTTGTCTTTTTTCCTCCGGAGGGCGCCGAAAGTGAAAAAAGGTGCTTTTGAGGATAGACTTTTCAGGAAAGCAGAGAGGGCCAAATTGTCTGGGGCATTTGAAGGGGTTCCAGGAGGCAGTGAGAAGCAGCATCACTTTTCCCCGCTGGCACCTTTGCTGTGGCAGCAAAAGCTGGACGTTTGTCTTTTTTGCTCCAAACAGCGCCGAAAGTGAAAAAAGGTGCTTTTGAGGATAGCGTGCGCAGGAAAGCAGAGAGGGCCAAATTGTCTGGGGCATTTGAAGGGGTTCCAGGAGGCAGTGAGAAGCAGCATCACTTTTCCCCGCTGGCACCTTTGCTGTGGCAGCAAAAGCTGGACGTTTGTCTTTTTTGCTCCAAACAGCGCCGAAAGTGAAAAAAGGTGCTTTTGAGGATAGCGTGCGCAGGAAAGCAGAGAGGGCCAAATTGTCTGGGGCATTTGAAGGGGTTCCAGGAGGCAGTGAGGACCAGCATCACTTTTCCCCGCTGGCACCTTTGCTGTGGCAGCAAAAGCTGGACGTTTGTCTTTTTTCCTCCGGAGGGGGCCGAAAGTGAAAAAAGGTGCTTTTGAGGATAGCGTGCGCAGGAAAGCAGAGAGGGCCAAATTGTGTGGGGCATTTGAAGGGGTTCCAGGAGGCAGTGAGAAGCAGCATCACTTTTCCCCGCTGGCACCTTTGCTGTGGCAGCAAAAGCTGGACGTTTGTCTTTTTTGCTCCAAACAGCGCCAAAAGTGAAAAAAGGTGCTTTTGAGGATAGCGTGCGCAGGAAAGCAGAGAGGGCCAAATTGTCTGGGGCATTTGAAGGGGTTCCAGGAGGCAGTGAGGACCAGCATCACTTTTCCCCGCTGGCACCTTTGCTGTGGCAGCAGAAGCTGGACGTTTGTCTTTTTTGCTCCAAACAGCGCCAAAAGTGAAAAAAGGTGCTTTTGAGGATAGCGTGCGCAGGAAAGCAGAGAGGGCCAAATTGTCTGGGGCATTTGAAGGGGTTCCAGGAGGCAGTGAGGACCAGCATCACTTTTCCCCGCTGGCACCTTTGCTATGGCAGCAAAAGCTGGACGTTTGTCTTTTTTGCTCCAAACAGCGCCGAAAGTGAAAAAAGGTGCTTTTGAGGATAGCGTGCGCAGGAAAGCAGAGAGGGCCAAATTGTCTGGGGCATTTGAAGGGGTTCCAGGAGGCAGTGAGGACCAGCATCACTTTTCCCCGCTGGCACCTTTGCTGTGGCAGCAAAAGCTGGACGTTTGTCTTTTTTGCTCCAAACAGCGCTGAAAGTGAAAAAAGGTGCTTTTGAGGATAGCGTGCGCAGGAAAGCAGAGAGGGCCAAATTGTCTGGGGCATTTGAAGGGGTTCCAGGAGGCAGTGAGAAGCAGCATCACTTTTCCCCGCTGGCACCTTTGCTGTGGCAGCAAAAGCTGGACGTTTGTCTTTTTTGCTCCAAACAGCGCCAAAAGTGAAAAAAGGTGCATTTGAGGATAGCGTGCGCAGGAAAGCAGAGAGGGCCAAATTGTGTGGGGCATTTGAAGGGGTTCCAGGAGGCAGTGAGGACCAGCATTACTTTTCCCCGCTGGCACCTTTGCTGTGGCAGCAAAAGCTGGACGTTTGTCTTTTTTCCTCCGGAGGGGGCCGAAAGTGAAAAAAGGTGCTTTTGAGGATAGCGTGCGCAGGAAAGCAGAGAGGGCCAAATTGTCTGGGGCATTTGAAGGGGTTCCAGGAGGCAGTGAGAAGCAGCACCACTTTTCCCCGCTGGCACCTTTGCTGTGGCAGCAAAAGCTGGACGTTTGTCTTTTTTGCTCCAAACAGCGCCGAAAGTGAAAAAAGGTGCTTTTGAGGATAGCGTGCGCAGGAAAGCAGAGAGGGCCAAATTGTGTGGGGCATTTGAAGGGGTTCCAGGAGGCAGTGAGGACCAGCATCACTTTTCCCCGCTGGCACCTTTGCTGTGGCAGCAAAAGCTGGACGTTTGTCTTTTTTGCTCCAAACAGCGCCGAAAGTGAAAAAAGGTGCTTTTGAGGATAGAGTGCGCAGGAAAGCAGGGAGGGCCAAATTGTCTGGGGCATTTGAAGGGGTTCCAGGAGGCAGTGAGGACCAGCATCACTTTTCCCCGCTGGCACCTTTGCTGTGGCAGCAAAAGCTGGACGTTTGTCTTTTTTGCTCCAAACAGCGCCGAAAGTGAAAAAAGGTGCTTTTGAGGATAGCGTGCGCAGGAAAGCAGAGAGGGCCAAATTGTCTGGGGCATTTGAAGGGGTTCCAGGAGGCAGTGAGGACCAGCATCACTTTTCCCCGCTGGCACCTTTGCTGTGGCAGCAAAAGCTGGACGTTTGTCTTTTTTGCTCCAAACAGCGCCGAAAGTGAAAAAAGGTGCATTTGAGGATAGCGTGCGCAGGAAAGCAGAGAGGGCCAAATTGTCTGGGGCATTTGAAGGGGTTCCAGGAGGCAGTGAGGACCAGCATCACTTTTCCCCGCTGGCACCTTTGCTGTGGCAGCAAAAGCTGGACGTTTGTCTTTTTTGCTCCAAACAGCGCCGAAAGTGAAAAAAGGTGCATTTGAGGATAGAGTGCGCAGGAAAGCAGAGAGGGCCAAATTGTGTGGGGCATTTGAAGGGGTTCCAGGAGGCAGTGAGGACCAGCATCACTTTTCCCCGCTGGCACCTTTGCTGTGGCAGCAAAAGCTGGACGTTTGTCTTTTTTGCTCCAAACAGCGCCGAAAGTGAAAAAAGGTGCTTTTGAGGATAGAGTGCGCAAGAAAGCAGAGAGGGCCAAATTGTCTGGGGCATTTGAAGGGGTTCCAGGAGGCAGTGAGGACCAGCATCACTTTTCCCCGCTGGCACCTTTGCTGTGGCAGCAAAAGCTGGACGTTTGTCTTTTTTGCTCCAAACAGCGCCGAAAGTGAAAAAAGGTGCTTTTGAGGATAGAGTGCGCAGGAAAGCAGAGAGGGCCAAATTGTGTGGGGCATTTGAAGGGGTTCCAGGAGGCAGTGAGAAGCAGCATCACTTTTCCCCGCTGGCACCTTTGCTGTGGCAGCAAAAGCTGGACGTTTGTCTTTTTTGCTCCAAACAGCGCCGAAAGTGAAAAAAGGTGCATTTGAGGATAGCGTGCGCAGGAAAGCAGAGAGGGCCAAATTGTCTGGGGCATTTGAAGGGGTTCCAGGAGGCAGTGAGAAGCAGCATCACTTTTCCCCGCTGGCACCTTTGCTGTGGCAGCAAAAGCTGGACGTTTGTCTTTTTTCCTCCGGAGGGCGCCGAAAGTGAAAAAAGGTGCTTTTGAGGATAGCGTGCGCAGGAAAGCAGAGAGGGCCAAATTGTGTGGGGCATTTGAAGGGGTTCCAGGAGGCAGTGAGGACCAGCATCACTTTTCCCCGCTGGCACCTTTGCTGTGGCAGCAAAAGCTGGACGTTTGTCTTTTTTCCTCCGGAGGGGGCCGAAAGTGAAAAAAGGTGCTTTTGAGGATAGCGTGCGCAGGAAAGCAGAGAGGGCCAAATTGTCTGGGGCATTTGAAGGGGTTCCAGGAGGCAGTGAGAAGCAGCACCACTTTTCCCCGCTGGCACCTTTGCTGTGGCAGCAAAAGCTGGACGTTTGTCTTTTTTGCTCCAAACAGCGCTGAAAGTGAAAAAAGGTGCTTTTGAGGATAGCGTGCGCAGGAAAGCAGAGAGGGCCAAATTGTCTGGGGCATTTGAAGGGGTTCCAGGAGGCAGTGAGGACCAGCATCACTTTTCCCCGCTGGCACCTTTGCTGTGGCAGCAAAAGCTGGATGTTTGTCTTTTTTCCTCCGGAGGGGGCCGAAAGTGAAAAAAGGTGCTTTTGAGGATAGACTTTTCAGGAAAGCAGAGAGGGCCAAATTGTCTGGGGCATTTGAAGGGGTTCCAGGAGGCAGTGAGAAGCAGCATCACTTTTCCCCGCTGGCACCTTTGCTGTGGCAGCAAAAGCTGGACGTTTGTCTTTTTTGCTCCAAACAGCGCCGAAAGTGAAAAAAGGTGCTTTTGAGGATAGACTTTTCAGGAAAGCAGAGTGGGCCAAATTGTGTGGGGCATTTGAAGGGGTTCCAGGAGGCAGTGAGGACCAGCATCACTTTTCCCCGCTGGCACCTTTGCTGTGGCAGCAAAAGCTGGACGTTTGTCTTTTTTCCTCCGGAGGGGGCCGAAAGTGAAAAAAGGTGCTTTTGAGGATAGCGTGCGCAGGAAAGCAGAGAGGGCCAAATTGTGTGGGGCATTTGAAGGGGTTCCAGGAGGCAGTGAGAAGCAGCATCACTTTTCCCCGCTGGCACCTTTGCTGTGGCAGCAAAAGCTGGACGTTTGTCTTTTTTGCTCCAAACAGCGCCGAAAGTGAAAAAAGGTGCTTTTGAGGATAGCGTGCGCAGGAAAGCAGAGAGGGCCAAATTGTGTGGGGCATTTGAAGGGGTTCCAGGAGGCAGTGAGGACCAGCATCACTTTTCCCCGCTGGCACCTTTGCTGTGGCAGCAAAAGCTGGACGTTTGTCTTTTTTGCTCCAAACAGCGCCGAAAGTGAAAAAAGGTGCTTTTGAGGATAGCATGCGCAGGAAAGCAGAGAGGGCCAAATTGTCTGGGGCATTTGAAGGGGTTCCAGGAGGCAGTGAGGACCAGCATCACTTTTCCCCGCTGGCACCTTTGCTGTGGCAGCAAAAGCTGGACGTTTTTCTTTTTTGCTCCAAACAGCGCCGAAAGTGAAAAAAGGTGCAATTGAGGATAGCGTGCGCAGGAAAGCAGAGAGGGCCAAATTGTCTGGGGCATTTGAAGGGGTTCCAGGAGGCAGTGAGGACCAGCATCACTTTTCCCCGCTGGCACCTTTGCTGTGGCAGCAAAATCTGGACGTTTGTCTTTTTTGCTCCAAACAGCGCCGAAAGTGAAAAAAGGTGCTTTTGAGGATAGCGTGCGCAGGAAAGGAGAGAGGGCCAAATTGTGTGGGGCATTTGAAGGGGTTCCAGGAGGCAGTGAGGACCAGCATCACTTTTCCCCGCTGGCACCTTTGCTGTGGCAGCAAAAGCTGGACGTTTGTCTTTTTTGCTCCAAACAGCGCCGAAAGTGAAAAAAGGTGCTTTTGAGGATAGAGTGCGCAGGAAAGCAGAGAGGGCCAAATTGTCTGGGGCATTTGAAGGGGTTCCAGGAGGCAGTGAGGACCAGCATCACTTTTCCCCGCTGGCACCTTTGCTGTGGCAGCAAAAGCTGGACGTTTGTCTTTTTTGCTCCAAACAGCGCCGAAAGTGAAAAAAGGTGCTTTTGAGGATAGCGTGCGCAGGAAAGGAGAGAGGGCCAAATTGTCTGGGGCATTTGAAGGGGTTCCAGGAGGCAGTGAGGACCAGCATCACTTTTCCCCGCTGGCACCTTTGCTGTGGCAGCAAAAGCTGGACGTTTGTCTTTTTTGCTCCAAACAGCGCCGAAAGTGAAAAAAGGTGCATTTGAGGATAGCGTGCGCAGGAAAGCAGAGAGGGCCAAATTGTCTGGGGCATTTGAAGGGGTTCCAGGAGGCAGTGAGGACCAGCATCACTTTTCCCCGCTGGCACCTTTGCTGTGGCAGCAAAAGCTGGACGTTTGTCTTTTTTCCTCCGGAGGGGGCCGAAAGTGAAAAAAGGTGCTTTTGAGGATAGAGTGCGCAGGAAAACAGAGAGGGCCAAATTGTCTGGGGCATTTGAAGGGGTTCCAGGAGGCAGTGAGAAGCAGCATCACTTTTCCCCGCTGGCACCTTTGCTGTGGCAGCAAAAGCTGGACGTTTGTCTTTTTTGCTCCAAACAGCGCCGAAAGTGAAAAAAGGTGCTTTTGAGGATAGCGTGCGCAGGAAAGCAGAGAGGGCCAAATTGTGTGGGGCATTTGAAGGGGTTCCAGGAGGCAGTGAGGACCAGCATCACTTTTCCCCGCTGGCACCTTTGCTGTGGCAGCAAAAGCTGGACGTTTGTCTTTTTTGCTCCAAACAGCGCCGAAAGTGAAAAAAGGTGCTTTTGAGGACAGACTTTTCAGGAAAGCAGAGAGGGCCAAATTGTCTGGGGCATTTGAAGGGGTTCCAGGAGGCAGTGAGGACCAGCATCACTTTTCCCCGCTGGCACCTTTGCTGTGGCAGCAAAAGCTGGACGTTTGTCTTTTTTGCTCCAAACAGCGCCGAAAGTGAAAAAAGGTGCTTTTGAGGATAGAGTGCGCAGGAAAGCAGAGAGGGCCAAATTGTCTGGGGCATTTGAAGGGATTCCAGGAGGCAGTGAGGACCAGCATCACTTTTCCCCGCTGGCACCTTTGCTGTGGCAGCAAAAGCTGGACGTTTGTCTTTTTTGCTCCAAACAGCGCCGAAAGTGAAAAAAGGTGCTTTTGAGGATAGAGTGCGCAGGAAAGCAGCGAGGGCCAAATTGTCTGGGGCATTTGAAGGGGTTCCAGGAGGCAGTGAGAAGCAGCATCACTTTTCCCCGCTGGCACCTTTGCTGTGGCAGCAAAAGCTGGACGTTTGTCTTTTTTGCTCCAAACAGCGCCGAAAGTGAAAAAAGGTGCTTTTGAGGATAGCGTGCGCAGGAAAGCAGAGAGGGCCAAATTGTCTGGGGCATTTGAAGGGGTTCCAGGAGGCAGTGAGGACCAGCATCACTTTTCCCTGCTGGCACCTTTGCTGTGGCAGCAAAAGCTGGACGTTTGTCTTTTTTGCTCCAAACAGCGCCGAAAGTGAAAAAAGGTGCTTTTGAGGATAGAGTGCGCAGGAAAGCAGAGAGGGCCAAATTGTCTGGGGCATTTGAAGGGGTTCCAGGAGGCAGTGAGAAGCAGCATCACTTTTCCCCGCTTGCACCTTTGCTGTGGCAGCAAAAGCTGGACGTTTGTCTTTTTTGCTCCAAACAGCGCCGAAAGTGAAAAAAGGTGCTTTTGAGGATAGCGTGCGCAGGAAAGCAGAGAGGGCCAAATTGTCTGGGGCATTTGAAGGGGTTCCAGGAGGCAGTGAGAAGCAGCACCACTTTTCCCCGCTGGCACCTTTGCTGTGGCAGCAAAAGCTGGACGTTTGTCTTTTTTGCTCCAAACAGCGCCGAAAGTGAAAACAGGTGCTTTTGAGGATAGCGTGCGCAGGAAAGCAGAGAGGGCCAAATTGTCTGGGGCATTTGAAGGGGTTCCAGGAGGCAGTGAGGACCAGCATCACTTTTCCCCGCTGGCACCTTTGCTGTGGCAGCAAAAGCTGGACGTTTGTCTTTTTTGCTCCAAACAGCGCCGAAAGTGAAAAAAGGTGCTTTTGAGGATAGCGTGCGCAGGAAAGCAGAGAGGGCCAAATTGTCTGGGGCATTTGAAGGGGTTCCAGGAGGCAGTGAGGACCAGCATCACTTTTCCCCGCTGGCACCTTTGCTGTGGCAGCAAAAGCTGGACGTTTGTCTTTTTTGCTCCAAACAGTGCCGAAAGTGAAAAAAGGTGCTTTTGAGGATAGCGTGCGCAGGAAAGGAGAGAGGGCCAAATTGTCTGGGGCATTTGAAGGGGTTCGAGGAGGCAGTGAGGACCAGCATCACTTTTCCCCGCTGGCACCTTTGCTGTGGCAGCAAAAGCTGGACGTTTGTCTTTTTTGCTCCAAACAGCGCCGAAAGTGAAAAAAGGTGCTTTTGAGGATAGAGTGCGCAGGAAAGCAGGGAGGGCCAAATTGTCTGGGGCATTTGAAGGGGTTCCAGGAGGCAGTGAGGACCAGCATCACTTTTCCCCGCTGGCACCTTTGCTGTGGCAGCAAAAGCTGGACGTTTGTCTTTTTTGCTCCAAACAGCGCCGAAAGTGAAAAAAGGTGCTTTTGAGGATAGCGTGCGCAGGAAAGCAGAGAGGGCCAAATTGTCTGGGGCATTTGAAGGGGTTCCAGGAGGCAGTGAGGACCAGCATCACTTTTCCCCGCTGGCACCTTTGCTGTGGCAGCAAAAGCTGGACGTTTGTCTTTTTTGCTCCAAACAGCGCCGAAAGTGAAAAAAGGTGCTTTTGAGGATAGCGTGCGCAGGAAAGCAGAGAGGGCCAAATTGTCTGGGGCATTTGAAGGGGTTCCAGGAGGCAGTGAGGACCAGCATCACTTTTCCCTGCTGGCACCTTTGCTGTGGCAGCAAAAGCTGGACGTTTGTCTTTTTTGCTCCAAACAGCGCCGAAAGTGAAAAAAGGTGCTTTTGAGGATAGCGTGCGCAGGAAAGGAGAGAGGGCCAAATTGTCTGGGGCATTTGAAGGGGTTCCAGGAGGCAGTGAGAAGCAGCATCACTTTTCCCCGCTGGCACCTTTGCTGTGGCAGCAAAAGCTGGACGTTTGTCTTTTTTGTTCCAAACAGCGCCGAAAGTGAAAAAAGGTGCTTTTGAGGATAGACTTTTCAGGAAAGCAGAGAGGGCCAAATTGTCTGGGGCATTTGAAGGGGTTCCAGGAGGCAGTGAGGACCAGCATCACTTTTCCCCGCTGGCACCTTTGCTGTGGCAGCAAAAGCTGGACGTTTGTCTTTTTTGCTCCAAACAGCGCCGAAAGTGAAAAAAGGTGCTTTTGAGGATAGACTTTTCAGGAAAGCAGAGAGGGCCAAATTGTCTGGGGCATTTGAAGGGGTTCCAGGAGGCAGTGAGAAGCAGCATCACTTTTCCCCGCTGGCACCTTTGCTGTGGCAGCAAAAGCTGGACGTTTGTCTTTTTTGCTCCAAACAGCGCCGAAAGTGAGAAAAGGTGCATTTGAGGATAGAGTACGCAGGAAAGCAGAGAGGGCCAAATTGTCTGGGGCATTTGAAGGGGTTCCAGGAGGCAGTGAGGACCAGCATCACTTTTCCCCGCTGGCACTTTTGCTGTGGCAGCAAAAGCTGGACGTTTGTCTTTTTTGCTCCAAACAGCGCCGAAAGTGAAAAAAGGTGCTTTTGAGGATAGAGTGCGCAGGAAAGCAGAGAGGGCCAAATTGTCTGGGGCATTTGAAGGGGTTCCAGGAGGCAGTGAGAAGCAGCATCACTTTTCCCCGCTTGCACCTTTGCTGTGGCAGCAAAAGCTGGACGTTTGTCTTTTTTCCTCCGGAGGGCGCCGAAAGTGAAAAAAGGTGCTTTTGAGGATAGCGTGCGCAGGAAAGCAGAGAGGGCCAAATTGTCTGGGGCATTTGAAGGGGTTCCAGGAGGCAGTGAGAAGCAGCACCACTTTTCCCCGCTGGCACCTTTGCTGTGGCAGCAAAAGCTGGACGTTTGTCTTTTTTGCTCCAAACAGCGCCGAAAGTGAAAAAAGGTGCATTTGAGGATAGAGTGCGCAGGAAAGCAGAGAGGGCCAAATTGTCTGGGGCATTTGAAGGGGTTCCAGGAGGCAGTGAGGACCAGCATCACTTTTCCCTGCTGGCACCTTTGCTGTGGCAGCAAAAGCTGGACGTTTGTCTTTTTTGCTCCAAACAGCGCCGAAAGTGAAAAAAGGTGCTTTTGAGGATAGCGTGCGCAGGAAAGGAGAGAGGGCCAAATTGTCTGGGGCATTTGAAGGGGTTCCAGGAGGCAGTGAGAAGCAGCATCACTTTTCCCCGCTGGCACCTTTGCTGTGGCAGCAAAAGCTGGACGTTTGTCTTTTTTGTTCCAAACAGCGCCGAAAGTGAAAAAAGGTGCTTTTGAGGATAGACTTTTCAGGAAAGCAGAGAGGGCCAAATTGTCTGGGGCATTTGAAGGGGTTCCAGGAGGCAGTGAGGACCAGCATCACTTTTCCCCGCTGGCACCTTTGCTGTGGCAGCAAAAGCTGGACGTTTGTCTTTTTTGCTCCAAACAGCGCCGAAAGTGAAAAAAGGTGCTTTTGAGGATAGACTTTTCAGGAAAGCAGAGAGGGCCAAATTGTCTGGGGCATTTGAAGGGGTTCCAGGAGGCAGTGAGAAGCAGCATCACTTTTCCCCGCTGGCACCTTTGCTGTGGCAGCAAAAGCTGGACGTTTGTCTTTTTTGCTCCAAACAGCGCCGAAAGTGAGAAAAGGTGCATTTGAGGATAGAGTACGCAGGAAAGCAGAGAGGGCCAAATTGTCTGGGGCATTTGAAGGGGTTCCAGGAGGCAGTGAGGACCAGCATCACTTTTCCCCGCTGGCACTTTTGCTGTGGCAGCAAAAGCTGGACGTTTGTCTTTTTTGCTCCAAACAGCGCCGAAAGTGAAAAAAGGTGCTTTTGAGGATAGAGTGCGCAGGAAAGCAGAGAGGGCCAAATTGTCTGGGGCATTTGAAGGGGTTCCAGGAGGCAGTGAGAAGCAGCATCACTTTTCCCCGCTTGCACCTTTGCTGTGGCAGCAAAAGCTGGACGTTTGTCTTTTTTCCTCCGGAGGGCGCCGAAAGTGAAAAAAGGTGCTTTTGAGGATAGCGTGCGCAGGAAAGCAGAGAGGGCCAAATTGTCTGGGGCATTTGAAGGGGTTCCAGGAGGCAGTGAGAAGCAGCACCACTTTTCCCCGCTGGCACCTTTGCTGTGGCAGCAAAAGCTGGACGTTTGTCTTTTTTGCTCCAAACAGCGCCGAAAGTGAAAACAGGTGCTTTTGAGGATAGCGTGCACAGGAAAGCAGAGAGGGCCAAATTGTCTGGGGCATTTGAAGGGGTTCCAGGAGGCAGTGAGGACCAGCATCACTTTTCCCCGCTGGCACCTTTGCTGTGGCAGCAAAAGCTGGACGTTTGTCTTTTTTGCTCCAAACAGCGCCGAAAGTGAAAAAAGGTGCTTTTGAGGATAGAGTGCGCAGGAAAGCAGAGAGGGCCAAATTGTCTGGGGCATTTGAAGGGGTTCCAGGAGGCAGTGAGGACCAGCATCACTTTTCCCCGCTGGCACCTTTGCTGTGGCAGCAAAAGCTGGACGTTTGTCTTTTTTGCTCCAAACAGCGCCGAAAGTGAAAAAAGGTGCTTTTGAGGATAGCGTGCGCAGGAAAGCAGAGAGGGCCAAATTGTCTGGGGCATTTGAAGGGTTCCAGGAGGCAGTGAGGACCAGCATCACTTTTCCCCGCTGGCACCTTTGCTGTGGCAGCAAAAGCTGGACGTTTGTCTTTTTTGCTCCAAACAGCGCCGAAAGTGAAAAAAGGTGCTTTTGAGGATAGCGTGCGCAGGAAAGCAGAGAGGGCCAAATTGTCTGGGGCATTTGAAGGGGTTCCAGGAGGCAGTGAGGACCAGCATCACTTTTCCCCGCTGGCACCTTTGCTGTGGCAGCAAAAGCTGGACGTTTGTCTTTTTTGCTCCAAACAGCGCCGAAGGGAAAAAAGGTGCTTTTGAGGATAGCGTGCGCAGGAAAGCAGAGAGGGCCAAATTGTGTGGGGCATTTGAAGGGGTTCCAGGAGGCAGTGAGGACCAGCATCACTTTTCCCCGCTGGCACCTTTGCTGTGGCAGCAAAAGCTGGACGTTTGTCTTTTTTGCTCCAAACAGCGCCGAAAGTGAAAAAAGGTGCATTTGAGGATAGCGTGCGCAGGAAAGCAGAGAGGGCCAAATTGTCTGGGGCATTTGAAGGGGTTCCAGGAGGCAGTGAGGACCAGCATCACTTTTCCCCGCTGGCACCTTTGCTGTGGCAGCAAAAGCTGGACGTTTGTCTTTTTTGCTCCAAACAGCGCCGAAAGTGAAAAAAGGTGCTTTTGAGGATAGAGTGCGCAGGAAAGCAGAGAGGGCCAAATTGTCTGGGGCATTTGAAGGGGTTCCAGGAGGCAGTGAGGACCAGCATCACTTTTCCCCGCTGGCACCTTTGCTGTGGCAGCAAAAGCTGGACGTTTGTCTTTTTTGCTCCAAACAGCGCCGAAAGTGAAAAAAGGTGCTTTTGAGGATAGAGTGCGCAGAAAAGCAGAGAGGGCCAAATTGTCTGGGGCATTTGAAGGGATTCCAGGAGGCAGTGAGGACCAGCATCACTTCTCCCCGCTGGCACCTTTGCTGTGGCAGCAAAAGCTGGACGTTTGTCTTTTTTGCTCCAAACAGCGCCGAAAGTGAAAAAAGGTGCATTTGAGGATAGCGTGCGCAGGAAAGCAGAGAGGGCCAAATTGTCTGGGGCATTTGAAGGGGTTCCAGGAGGCAGTGAGAAGCAGCATCACTTTTCCCCGCTGGCACCTTTGCTGTGGCAGCAAAAGCTGGACGTTTGTCTTTTTTCCTCCGGAGGGCGCCGAAAGTGAAAAAAGGTGCTTTTGAGGATAGCGTGCGCAGGAAAGCAGAGAGGGCCAAATTGTCTGGGGCATTTGAAGGGGTTCCAGGAGGCAGTGAGAAGCAGCATCACTTTTCCCCGCTGGCACCTTTGCTGTGGCAGCAAAAGCTGGACGTTTGTCTTTTTTGCTCCAAACAGCGCCGAAAGTGAAAAAAGGTGCTTTTGAGGATAGAGTGCGCAGGAAAGGAGAGAGGGCCAAATTGTCTGGGGCATTTGAAGGGGTTCCAGGAGGCAGTGAGGACCAGCATCACTTTTCCCCGCTGGCACCTTTGCTGTGGCAGCAAAAGCTGGACGTTTGTCTTTTTTGCTCCAAACAGCGCCGAAAGTGAAAAAAGGTGCTTTTGAGGATAGACTTTTCAGGAAAGCAGAGAGGGCCAAATTGTGTGGGGCATTTGAAGGGGTTCCAGGAGGCAGTGAGGACCAGCATCACTTTTCCCCGCTGGCACCTTTGCTGTGGCAGCAAAAGCTGGACGTTTGTCTTTTTTGCTCCAAACAGCGCCGAAAGTGAAAAAAGGTGCTTTTGAGGATAGCATGCGCAGGAAAGCAGTAAGGGCCAAATTGTGTGGGGCATTTGAAGGGGTTCCAGGAGGCACTGAGGACCAGCATCACTTTTCCCCGCTGGCACCTTTGCTGTGGCAGCAAAAGCTGGACGTTTGTCTTTTTTGCTCCAAACAGCGCCGAAAGTGAAAAAAGGTGCTTTTGAGGATAGCGTGCGCAGGAAAGCAGAGAGGGCCAAATTGTCTGGGGCATTTGAAGGGGTTCCAGGAGGCGGTGAGGACCAGCATCACTTTTCCCCGCTGGCACCTTTGCTGTGGCAGCAAAAGCTGGACGTTTGTCTTTTTTGCTCCAAACAGCGCCGAAAGTGAAAAAAGGTGCTTTTGAGGATAGCGTGCGCAGGAAAGCAGAGAGGGCCAAATTGTCTGGGGCATTTGAAGGGGTTCCAGGAGGCAGTGAGAAGCAGCATCACTTTTCCCCGCTGGCACCTTTGCTGTGGCAGCAAAAGCTGGACGTTTGTCTTTTTTCCTCCGGAGGGCGCCGAAAGTGAAAAAAGGTGCTTTTGAGGATAGACTTTTCAGGAAAGCAGAGTGGGCCAAATTGTCTGGGGCATTTGAAGGGGTTCCAGGAGGCAGTGAGGACCAGCATCACTTTTCCCCGCTGGCACCTTTGCTGTGGCAGCAAAAGCTGGACGTTTGTCTTTTTTGCTCCAAACAGCGCCGAAAGTGAAAAAAGGTGCTTTTGAGGATAGCGTGCGCAGGAAAGCAGAGAGGGCCAAATTGTCTGGGGCATTTGAAGGGGTTCCAGGAGGCAGTGAGGACCAGCATCACTTTTCCCCGCTGGCACCTTTGCTGTGGCAGCAAAAGCTGGACGTTTGTCTTTTTTGCTCCAAACAGCACCGAAAGTGAAAAAAGGTGCTTTTGAGGATAGCGTGCGCAGGAAAGCAGAGAGGGCCAAATTGTCTGGGGCATTTGAAGGGGTTCCAGGAGGCACTGAGGACCAGCATCACTTTTCCCCGCTGGCACCTTTGCTGTGGCAGCAAAAGCTGGACGTTTGTCTTTTTTGCTCCAAACAGCGCCGAAAGTGAAAAAAGGTGCTTTTGAGGATAGCGTGCGCAGGAAAGCAGAGAGGGCCAAATTGTGTGGGGCATTTGAAGGGGTTCCAGGAGGCACTGAGGACCAGCATCACTTTTCCCCGCTGGCACCTTTGCTGTGGCAGCAAAAGCTGGACGTTTGTCTTTTTTGCTCCAAACAGCGCCGAAAGTGAAAAAAGGTGCTTTTGAGGATAGCGTGCGCAGGAAAGCAGAGAGGGCCAAATTGTCTGGGGCATTTGAAGGGGTTCCAGGAGGCGGTGAGGACCAGCATCACTTTTCCCCGCTGGCACCTTTGCTGTGGCAGCAAAAGCTGGACGTTTGTCTTTTTTGCTCCAAACAGCGCCGAAAGTGAAAAAAGGTGCTTTTGAGGATAGCGTGCGCAGGAAAGCAGAGAGGGCCAAATTGTCTGGGGCATTTGAAGGGGTTCCAGGAGGCAGTGAGAAGCAGCATCACTTTTCCCCGCTGGCACCTTTGCTGTGGCAGCAAAAGCTGGACGTTTGTCTTTTTTCCTCCGGAGGGCGCCGAAAGTGAAAAAAGGTGCTTTTGAGGATAGACTTTTCAGGAAAGCAGAGTGGGCCAAATTGTCTGGGGCATTTGAAGGGGTTCCAGGAGGCAGTGAGGACCAGCATCACTTTTCCCCGCTGGCACCTTTGCTGTGGCAGCAAAAGCTGGACGTTTGTCTTTTTTGCTCCAAACAGCGCCGAAAGTGAAAAAAGGTGCTTTTGAGGATAGCGTGCGCAGGAAAGCAGAGAGGGCCAAATTGTCTGGGGCATTTGAAGGGGTTCCAGGAGGCAGTGAGGACCAGCATCACTTTTCCCCGCTGGCACCTTTGCTGTGGCAGCAAAAGCTGGACGTTTGTCTTTTTTGCTCCAAACAGCACCGAAAGTGAAAAAAGGTGCTTTTGAGGATAGCGTGCGCAGGAAAGCAGAGAGGGCCAAATTGTCTGGGGCATTTGAAGGGGTTCCAGGAGGCAGTGAGGACCAGCATCACTTTTCCCCGCTGGCACCTTTGCTGTGGCAGCAAAAGCTGGACGTTTGTCTTTTTTGCTCCAAACAGCGCCGAAAGTGAAAAAAGGTGCTTTTGAGGATAGAGTGCGCAGGAAAGCAGAGAGGGCCAAATTGTGTGGGGCATTTGAAGGGGTTCCAGGAGGCAGTGAGGACCAGCATCACTTTTCCCCGCTGGCACCTTTGCTGTGGCAGCAAAAGCTGGACGTTTGTCTTTTTTCCTCCGGAGGGCGCCGAAAGTGAAAAAAGGTGCTTTTGAGGATAGCGTGCGCAGGAAAGCAGAGAGGGCCAAATTGTCTGGGGCATTTGAAGGGGTTCCAGGACGCAGTGAGAAGCAGCACCACTTTTCCCCGCTGGCACCTTTGCTGTGGCAGCAAAAGCTGGACGTTTGTCTTTTTTGCTCCAAACAGCGCCGAAAGTGAAAAAAGGTGCTTTTGAGGATAGCGTGCGCAGGAACTCAGAGAGGGCCAAATTGTCTGGGGCATTTGAAGGGGTTCCAGGAGGCAGTGAGGACCAGCATCACTTTTCCCCGCTGGCACCTTTGCTGTGGCAGCAAAAGCTGGACGTTTGTCTTTTTTGCTCCAAACAGCGCCGAAAGTGAAAAAAGGTGCTTTTGAGGATAGCGTGCGCAGGAAAGCAGAGAGGGCCAAATTGTCTGGGGCATTTGAAGGGGTTCCAGGAGGCAGTGAGGACCAGCATCACTTTTCCCCGCTGGCACCTTTGCTGTGGCAGCAAAAGCTGGACGTTTGTCTTTTTTCCTCCGGAGGGCGCCGAAAGTGAAAAAAGGTGCTTTTGAGGATAGCGTGCGCAGGAAAGCAGAGAGGGCCAAATTGTCTGGGGCATTTGAAGGGGTTCCAGGAGGCAGTGAGAAGCAGCATCACTTTTCCCCGCTGGCACCTTTGCTGTGGCAGCAAAAGCTGGACGTTTGTCTTTTTTGCTCCAAACAGCGCCGAAAGTGAAAAAAGGTGCTTTTGAGGATAGCGTGCGCAGGAACTCAGAGAGGGCCAAATTGTCTGGGGCATTTGAAGGGGTTCCAGGAGGCAGTGAGGACCAGCATCACTTTTCCCTGCTGGCACCTTTGCTGTGGCAGCAAAAGCTGGACGTTTGTCTTTTTTGCTCCAAACAGCGCCGAAAGTGAAAAAAGGTGCTTTTGAGGATAGCGTGCGCAGGAAAGCAGAGAGGGCCAAATTGTCTGGGGCATTTGAAGGGGTTCCAGGAGGCAGTGAGGACCAGCATCACTTTTCCCCGCTGGCACCTTTGCTGTGGCAGCAAAAGCTGGACGTTTGTCTTTTTTCCTCCGGAGGGCGCCGAAAGTGAAAAAAGGTGCTTTTGAGGATAGCGTGCGCAGGAAAGCAGAGAGGGCCAAATTGTCTGGGGCATTTGAAGGGGTTCGAGGAGGCAGTGAGAAGCAGCATCACTTTTCCCCGCTGGCACCTTTGCTGTGGCAGCAAAAGCTGGACGTTTGTCTTTTTTGCTCCAAACAGCGCCGAAAGTGAAAAAAGGTGCTTTTGAGGATAGCGTGCGCAGGAACTCAGAGAGGGCCAAATTGTCTGGGGCATTTGAAGGGGTTCCAGGAGGCAGTGAGGACCAGCATCACTTTTCCCCGCTGGCACCTTTGCTGTGGCAGCAAAAGCTGGACGTTTGTCTTTTTTGCTCCAAACAGCGCCGAAAGTGAAAAAAGTTGCTTTTGAGGATAGAGTGCGCAGGAAAGCAGAGAGGGCCAAATTGTCTGGGGCATTTGAAGGGGTTCCAGGAGGCAGTGAGGACCAGCATCACTTTTCCCCGCTGGCACCTTTGCTGTGGCAGCAAAAGCTGGACGTTTGTCTTTTTTCCTCCGGAGGGCGCTGAAAGTGAAAAAAGGTGCTTTTGAGGATAGCGTGCGCAGGAAAGCAGAGAGGGCCAAATTGTCTGGGGCATTTGAAGGGGTTCCAGGACGCAGTGAGAAGCAGCACCACTTTTCCCCGCTGGCACCTTTGCTGTGGCAGCAAAAGCTGGACGTTTGTCTTTTTTGCTCCAAACAGCGCCGAAAGTGAAAAAAGGTGCTTTTGAGGATAGCGTGCGCAGGAACTCAGAGAGGGCCAAATTGTCTGGGGCATTTGAAGGGGTTCCAGGAGGCAGTGAGGACCAGCATCACTTTTCCCCGCTGGCACCTTTGCTGTGGCAGCAAAAGCTGGACGTTTGTCTTTTTTGCTCCAAACAGCGCCGAAAGTGAAAAAAGGTGCTTTTGAGGATAGCGTGCGCAGGAAAGCAGAGAGGGCCAAATTGTCTGGGGCATTTGAAGGGGTTCCAGGAGGCAGTGAGGACCAGCATCACTTTTCCCCGCTGGCACCTTTGCTGTGGCAGCAAAAGCTGGACGTTTGTCTTTTTTCCTCCGGAGGGCGCCGAAATTGAAAAAAGGTGCTTTTGAGGATAGCGTGCGCAGGAAAGCAGAGAGGGCCAAATTGTCTGGGGCATTTGAAGGGGTTCGAGGAGGCAGTGAGAAGCAGCATCACTTTTCCCCGCTGGCACCTTTGCTGTGGCAGCAAAAGCTGGACGTTTGTCTTTTTTGCTCCAAACAGCGCCGAAAGTGAAAAAAGGTGCTTTTGAGGATAGCGTGCGCAGGAAAGCAGAGAGGGCCAAATTGTCTGGGGCATTTGAAGGGGTTCCAGGAGGCAGTGAGGACCAGCATCACTTTTCCCTGCTGGCACCTTTGCTGTGGCAGCAAAAGCTGGACGTTTGTCTTTTTTCCTCCGGAGGGCGCCGAAAGTGAAAAAAGGTGCATTTGAGGATAGCGTGCGCAGGAAAGCAGAGAGGGCCAAATTGTCTGGGGCATTTGAAGGGGTTCCAGGAGGCAGTGAGGACCAGCATCACTTTTCCCCGCTGGCACCTTTGCTGTGGCAGCAAAAGCTGGACGTTTGTCTTTTTTCCTCCGGAGGGCGCCGAAAGTGAAAAAAGGTGCTTTTGAGGATAGAGTGCGCAGGAAAGCAGAGAGGGCCAAATTGTCTGGGGCATTTGAAGGGGTTCCAGGAGGCAGTGAGGACCAGCATCACTTTTCCCCGCTGGCACCTTTGCTGTGGCAGCAAAAGCTGGACGTTTGTCTTTTTTCCTCCGGAGGGCGCCGAAAGTGAAAAAAGGTGCTTTTGAGGATAGCGTGCGCAGGAAAGCAGAGAGGGCCAAATTGTCTGGGGCATTTGAAGGGGTTCCAGGACGCAGTGAGAAGCAGCACCACTTTTCCCCGCTGGCACCTTTGCTGTGGCAGCAAAAGCTGGACGTTTGTCTTTTTTGCTCCAAACAGCGCCGAAAGTGAAAAAAGGTGCTTTTGAGGATAGCGTGCGCAGGAACTCAGAGAGGGCCAAATTGTCTGGGGCATTTGAAGGGGTTCCAGGAGGCAGTGAGGACCAGCATCACTTTTCCCCGCTGGCACTTTTGCTGTGGCAGCAAAAGCTGGACGTTTGTCTTTTTTGCTCCAAACAGCGCCGAAAGTGAAAAAAGGTGCTTTTGAGGATAGCGTGCGCAGGAAAGCAGAGAGGGCCAAATTGTCTGGGGCATTTGAAGGGGTTCCAGGAGGCAGTGAGAAGCAGCATCACTTTTCCCCGCTGGCACCTTTGCTGTGGCAGCAAAAGCTGGACGTTTGTCTTTTTTGCTCCAAACAGCGCCGAAAGTGAAAAAAGGTGCTTTTGAGGATAGCGTGCGCAGGAAAGCAGAGAGGGCCAAATTGTCTGGGGCATTTGAAGGGGTTCCAGGAGGCAGTGAGGACCAGCATCACTTTTCCCCGCTGGCACCTTTGCTGTGGCAGCAAAAGCTGGACGTTTGTCTTTTTTCCTCCGGAGGGCGCCGAAAGTGAAAAAAGGTGCTTTTGAGGATAGCGTGCGCAGGAAAGCAGAGAGGGCCAAATTGTCTGGGGCATTTGAAGGGGTTCCAGGAGGCAGTGAGAAGCAGCATCACTTTTCCCCGCTGGCACCTTTGCTGTGGCAGCAAAAGCTGGACGTTTGTCTTTTTTGCTCCAAACAGCGCCGAAAGTGAAAAAAGGTGCTTTTGAGGATAGAGTGCGCAGGAAAGCAGAGAGGGCCAAATTGTCTGGGGCATTTGAAGGGGTTCCAGGAGGCAGTGAGCACCAGCATCACTTTTCCCCGCTGGCACCTTTGCTGTGGCAGCAAAAGCTGGACGTTTGTCTTTTTTGCTCCAAACAGCGCCGAAAGTGAAAAAAGGTGCTTTTGAGGATAGACTTTTCAGGAAAGCAGAGAGGGCCAAATTGTGTGGGGCATTTGAAGGGGTTCCAGGAGGCAGTGAGGACCAGCATCACTTTTCCCCGCTGGCACCTTTGCTGTGGCAGCAAAAGCTGGACGTTTGTCTTTTTTGCTCCAAACAGCGCCGAAAGTGAAAAAAGGTGCTTTTGAGGATAGCATGCGCAGGAAAGCAGTAAGGGCCAAATTGTGTGGGGCATTTGAAGGGGTTCCAGGAGGCAGTGAGGACCAGCATCACTTTTCCCCGCTGGCACCTTTGCTGTGGCAGCAAAAGCTGGACGTTTGTCTTTTTTGCTCCAAACAGCGCCGAAAGTGAAAAAAGGTGCTTTTGAGGATAGCGTGCGCAGGAAAGCAGAGAGGGCCAAATTGTCTGGGGCATTTGAAGGGGTTCCAGGAGGCAGTGAGGACCAGCATCACTTTTCCCCGCTGGCACCTTTGCTGTGGCAGCAAAAGCTGGACGTTTGTCTTTTTTGCTCCAAACAGCGCCGAAAGTGAAAAAAGGTGCTTTTGAGGATAGCGTGCGCAGGAAAGCAGAGAGGGCCAAATTGTCTGGGGCATTTGAAGGGGTTCCAGGAGGCAGTGAGAAGCAGCATCACTTTTCCCCGCTGGCACCTTTGCTGTGGCAGCAAAAGCTGGACGTTTGTCTTTTTTCCTCCGGAGGGCGCCGAAAGTGAAAAAAGGTGCTTTTGAGGATAGACTTTTCAGGAAAGCAGAGTGGGCCAAATTGTCTGGGGCATTTGAAGGGGTTCCAGGAGGCAGTGAGGACCAGCATCACTTTTCCCCGCTGGCACCTTTGCTGTGGCAGCAAAAGCTGGACGTTTGTCTTTTTTGCTCCAAACAGCGCCGAAAGTGAAAAAAGGTGCTTTTGAGGATAGCGTGCGCAGGAAAGCAGAGAGGGCCAAATTGTCTGGGGCATTTGAAGGGGTTCCAGGAGGCAGTGAGGACCAGCATCACTTTTCCCCGCTGGCACCTTTGCTGTGGCAGCAAAAGCTGGACGTTTGTCTTTTTTGCTCCAAACAGCGCCAAAAGTGAAAAAAGGTGCTTTTGAGGATAGCGTGCGCAGGAAAGCAGAGAGGGCCAAATTGTGTGGGGCATTTGAAGGGGTTCCAGGAGGCAGTGAGGACCAGCATCACTTTTCCCCGCTGGCACCTTTGCTGTGGCAGCAAAAGCTGGACGTTTGTCTTTTTTGCTCCAAACAGCGCCGAAAGTGAAAAAAGGTGCTTTTGAGGATAGCGTGCGCAGGAAAGCAGAGAGGGCCAAATTGTCTGGGGCATTTGAAGGGGTTCCAGGAGGCAGTGAGGACCAGCATCACTTTTCCCCGCTGGCACCTTTGCTGTGGCAGCAAAAGCTGGACGTTTGTCTTTTTTCCTCCGGAGGGCGCCGAAAGTGAAAAAAGGTGCTTTTGAGGATAGCGTGCGCAGGAAAGCAGAGAGGGCCAAATTGTCTGGGGCATTTGAAGGGGTTCCAGGACGCAGTGAGAAGCAGCACCACTTTTCCCCGCTGGCACCTTTGCTGTGGCAGCAAAAGCTGGACGTTTGTCTTTTTTGCTCCAAACAGCGCCGAAAGTGAAAAAAGGTGCTTTTGAGGATAGCGTGCGCAGGAACTCAGAGAG
This sequence comes from Vanellus vanellus, assembly GCF_965231255.1. NCBI lineage: Eukaryota > Metazoa > Chordata > Aves > Charadriiformes > Charadriidae > Vanellus > Vanellus vanellus. Next base: position 113,996 of record NW_028126998.1, read on the forward strand.
GGCCAAATTGTCTGGGGCATTTGAAGGGGTTCCAGGAGGCAGTGAGGACCAGCATCACTTTTCCCCGCTGGCACCTTTGCTGTGGCAGCAAAAGCTGGACGTTTGTCTTTTTTGCTCCAAACAGCGCCGAAAGTGAAAAAAGGTGCTTTTGAGGATAGCGTGCGCAGGAAAGCAGAGAGGGCCAAATTGTCTGGGGCATTTGAAGGGGTTCCAGGAGGCAGTGAGGACCAGCATCACTTTTCCCCGCTGGCACCTTTGCTGTGGCAGCAAAAGCTGGACGTTTGTCTTTTTTCCTCCGGAGGGCGCCGAAAGTGAAAAAAGGTGCTTTTGAGGATAGCGTGCGCAGGAAAGCAGAGAGGGCCAAATTGTCTGGGGCATTTGAAGGGGTTCGAGGAGGCAGTGAGAAGCAGCATCACTTTTCCCCGCTGGCACCTTTGCTGTGGCAGCAAAAGCTGGACGTTTGTCTTTTTTGCTCCAAACAGCGCCGAAAGTGAAAAAAGGTGCTTTTGAGGATAGCGTGCGCAGGAACTCAGAGAGGGCCAAATTGTCTGGGGCATTTGAAGGGGTTCCAGGAGGCAGTGAGGACCAGCATCACTTTTCCCCGCTGGCACCTTTGCTGTGGCAGCAAAAGCTGGACGTTTGTCTTTTTTGCTCCAAACAGCGCCGAAAGTGAAAAAAGGTGCTTTTGAGGATAGCGTGCGCAGGAAAGCAGAGAGGGCCAAATTGTCTGGGGCATTTGAAGGGGTTCCAGGAGGCAGTGAGGACCAGCATCACTTTTCCCCGCTGGCACCTTTGCTGTGGCAGCAAAAGCTGGACGTTTGTCTTTTTTCCTCCGGAGGGCGCCGAAAGTGAAAAAAGGTGCTTTTGAGGATAGCGTGCGCAGGAAAGCAGAGAGGGCCAAATTGTCTGGGGCATTTGAAGGGGTTCCAGGACGCAGTGAGAAGCAGCACCACTTTTCCCCGCTGGCACCTTTGCTGTGGCAGCAAAAGCTGGACGTTTGTCTTTTTTGCTCCAAACAGCGCCGAAAGTGAAAAAAGGTGCTTTTGAGGATAGCGTGCGCAGGAACTCAGAGAGGGCCAAATTGTCTGGGGCATTTGAAGGGGTTCCAGGAGGCAGTGAGGACCAGCATCACTTTTCCCCGCTGGCACCTTTGCTGTGGCAGCAAAAGCTGGACGTTTGTCTTTTTTGCTCCAAACAGCGCCGAAAGTGAAAAAAGGTGCTTTTGAGGATAGCGTGCGCAGGAAAGCAGAGAGGGCCAAATTGTCTGGGGCATTTGAAGGGGTTCCAGGAGGCAGTGAGGACCAGCATCACTTTTCCCCGCTGGCACCTTTGCTGTGGCAGCAAAAGCTGGACGTTTGTCTTTTTTCCTCCGGAGGGCGCCGAAAGTGAAAAAAGGTGCTTTTGAGGATAGCGTGCGCAGGAAAGCAGAGAGGGCCAAATTGTCTGGGGCATTTGAAGGGGTTCGAGGAGGCAGTGAGAAGCAGCATCACTTTTCCCCGCTGGCACCTTTGCTGTGGCAGCAAAAGCTGGACGTTTGTCTTTTTTGCTCCAAACAGCGCCGAAAGTGAAAAAAGGTGCTTTTGAGGATAGCGTGCGCAGGAACTCAGAGAGGGCCAAATTGTCTGGGGCATTTGAAGGGGTTCCAGGAGGCAGTGAGGACCAGCATCACTTTTCCCCGCTGGCACCTTTGCTGTGGCAGCAAAAGCTGGACGTTTGTCTTTTTTGCTCCAAACAGCGCCGAAAGTGAAAAAAGGTGCTTTTGAGGATAGCGTGCGCAGGAAAGCAGAGAGGGCCAAATTGTCTGGGGCATTTGAAGGGGTTCCAGGAGGCAGTGAGGACCAGCATCACTTTTCCCCGCTGGCACCTTTGCTGTGGCAGCAAAAGCTGGACGTTTGTCTTTTTTCCTCCGGAGGGCGCCGAAAGTGAAAAAAGGTGCTTTTGAGGATAGCGTGCGCAGGAAAGCAGAGAGGGCCAAATTGTCTGGGGCATTTGAAGGGGTTCGAGGAGGCAGTGAGAAGCAGCATCACTTTTCCCCGCTGGCATCTTTGCTGTGGCAGCAAAAGCTGGACGTTTGTCTTTTTTGCTCCAAACAGCGCCGAAAGTGAAAAAAGGTGCTTTTGAGGATAGCGTGCGCAGGAACTCAGAGAGGGCCAAATTGTCTGGGGCATTTGAAGGGGTTCCAGGAGGCAGTGAGGACCAGCATCACTTTTCCCCGCTGGCACCTTTGCTGTGGCAGCAAAAGCTGGACGTTTGTCTTTTTTGCTCCAAACAGCGCCGAAAGTGAAAAAAGGTGCTTTTGAGGATAGAGTGCGCAGGAAAGCAGAGAGGGCCAAATTGTCTGGGGCATTTGAAGGGGTTCCAGGAGGCAGTGAGGACCAGCATCACTTTTCCCCGCTGGCACCTTTGCTGTGGCAGCAAAAGCTGGACGTTTGTCTTTTTTCCTCCGGAGGGCGCTGAAAGTGAAAAAAGGTGCTTTTGAGGATAGCGTGCGCAGGAAAGCAGAGAGGGCCAAATTGTCTGGGGCATTTGAAGGGGTTCCAGGACGCAGTGAGAAGCAGCACCACTTTTCCCCGCTGGCACCTTTGCTGTGGCAGCAAAAGCTGGACGTTTGTCTTTTTTGCTCCAAACAGCGCCGAAAGTGAAAAAAGGTGCTTTTGAGGATAGCGTGCGCAGGAACTCAGAGAGGGCCAAATTGTCTGGGGCATTTGAAGGGGTTCCAGGAGGCAGTGAGGACCAGCATCACTTTTCCCCGCTGGCACCTTTGCTGTGGCAGCAAAAGCTGGACGTTTGTCTTTTTTGCTCCAAACAGCGCCGAAAGTGAAAAAAGGTGCTTTTGAGGATAGCGTGCGCAGGAAAGCAGAGAGGGCCAAATTGTCTGGGGCATTTGAAGGGGTTCCAGGAGGCAGTGAGGACCAGCATCACTTTTCCCCGCTGGCACCTTTGCTGTGGCAGCAAAAGCTGGACGTTTGTCTTTTTTCCTCCGGAGGGCGCCGAAATTGAAAAAAGGTGCTTTTGAGGATAGCGTGCGCAGGAAAGCAGAGAGGGCCAAATTGTCTGGGGCATTTGAAGGGGTTCGAGGAGGCAGTGAGAAGCAGCATCACTTTTCCCCGCTGGCACCTTTGCTGTGGCAGCAAAAGCTGGACGTTTGTCTTTTTTGCTCCAAACAGCGCCGAAAGTGAAAAAAGGTGCTTTTGAGGATAGCGTGCGCAGGAAAGCAGAGAGGGCCAAATTGTCTGGGGCATTTGAAGGAGTTCCAGGAGGCAGTGAGGACCAGCATCACTTTTCCCTGCTGGCACCTTTGCTGTGGCAGCAAAAGCTGGACGTTTGTCTTTTTTCCTCCGGAGGGCGCCGAAAGTGAAAAAAGGTGCTTTTGAGGATAGCGTGCGCAGGAAAGCAGAGAGGGCCAAATTGTGTGGGGCATTTGAAGGGGTTCCAGGAGGCAGTGAGGACCAGCATCACTTTTCCCCGCTGGCACCTTTGCTGTGGCAGCAAAAGCTGGACGTTTGTCTTTTTTCCTCCGGAGGGCGCCGAAAGTGAAAAAAGGTGCTTTTGAGGATAGAGTGCGCAGGAAAGCAGAGAGGGCCAAATTGTCTGGGGCATTTGAAGGGGTTCCAGGAGGCAGTGAGGACCAGCATCACTTTTCCCCGCTGGCACCTTTGCTGTGGCAGCAAAAGCTGGACGTTTGTCTTTTTTGCTCCAAACAGCGCCGAAAGTGAAAAAAGGTGCTTTTGAGGATAGCGTGCGCAGGAAAGCAGAGAGGGCCAAATTGTCTGGGGCATTTGAAGGGGTTCCAGGACGCAGTGAGAAGCAGCACCACTTTTCCCCGCTGGCACCTTTGCTGTGGCAGCAAAAGCTGGACGTTTGTCTTTTTTGCTCCAAACAGCGCCGAAAGTGAAAAAAGGTGCTTTTGAGGATAGCGTGCGCAGGAACTCAGAGAGGGCCAAATTGTCTGGGGCATTTGAAGGGGTTCCAGGAGGCAGTGAGGACCAGCATCACTTTTCCCCGCTGGCACCTTTGCTGTGGCAGCAAAAGCTGGACGTTTGTCTTTTTTGCTCCAAACAGCGCCGAAAGTGAAAAAAGTTGCTTTTGAGGATAGAGTGCGCAGGAAAGCAGAGAGGGCCAAATTGTCTGGGGCATTTGAAGGGGTTCCAGGAGGCAGTGAGGACCAGCATCACTTTTCCCCGCTGGCACCTTTGCTGTGGCAGCAAAAGCTGGACGTTTGTCTTTTTTCCTCCGGAGGGCGCCGAAAGTGAAAAAAGGTGCTTTTGAGGATAGCGTGCGCAGGAAAGCAGAGAGGGCCAAATTGTCTGGGGCATTTGAAGGGGTTCCAGGACGCAGTGAGAAGCAGCACCACTTTTCCCCGCTGGCACCTTTGCTGTGGCAGCAAAAGCTGGACGTTTGTCTTTTTTGCTCCAAACAGCGCCGAAAGTGAAAAAAGGTGCTTTTGAGGATAGCGTGCGCAGGAACTCAGAGAGGGCCAAATTGTCTGGGGCATTTGAAGGTGTTCCAGGAGGCAGTGAGGACCAGCATCACTTTTCCCCGCTGGCACCTTTGCTGTGGCAGCAAAAGCTGGACGTTTGTCTTTTTTGCTCCAAACAGCGCCGAAAGTGAAAAAAGGTGCTTTTGAGGATAGCGTGCGCAGGAAAGCAGAGAGGGCCAAATTGTCTGGGGCATTTGAAGGGGTTCCAGGAGGCAGTGAGGACCAGCATCACTTTTCCCCGCTGGCACCTTTGCTGTGGCAGCAAAAGCTGGACGTTTGTCTTTTTTCCTCCGGAGGGCGCCGAAAGTGAAAAAAGGTGCTTTTGAGGATAGCGTGCGCAGGAAAGCAGAGAGGGCCAAATTGTCTGGGGCATTTGAAGGGGTTCGAGGAGGCAGTGAGAAGCAGCATCACTTTTCCCCGCTGGCACCTTTGCTGTGGCAGCAAAAGCTGGACGTTTGTCTTTTTTGCTCCAAACAGCGCCGAAAGTGAAAAAAGGTGCTTTTGAGGATAGCGTGCGCAGGAAAGCAGAGAGGGCCAAATTGTCTGGGGCATTTGAAGGGGTTCCAGGAGGCAGTGAGGACCAGCATCACTTTTCCCTGCTGGCACCTTTGCTGTGGCAGCAAAAGCTGGACGTTTGTCTTTTTTCCTCCGGAGGGCGCCGAAAGTGAAAAAAGGTGCTTTTGAGGATAGCGTGCGCAGGAAAGCAGAGAGGGCCAAATTGTCTGGGGCATTTGAAGGGGTTCCAGGAGGCAGTGAGGACCAGCATCACTTTTCCCCGCTGGCACCTTTGCTGTGGCAGCAAAAGCTGGACGTTTGTCTTTTTTCCTCCGGAGGGCGCCGAAAGTGAAAAAAGGTGCATTTGAGGATAGCGTGCGCAGGAAAGCAGAGAGGGCCAAATTGTCTGGGGCATTTGAAGGGGTTCGAGGAGGCAGTGAGAAGCAGCATCACTTTTCCCCGCTGGCACCTTTGCTGTGGCAGCAAAAGCTGGACGTTTGTCTTTTTTGCTCCAAACAGCGCCGAAAGTGAAAAAAGGTGCTTTTGAGGATAGCGTGCGCAGGAAAGCAGAGAGGGCCAAATTGTCTGGGGCATTTGAAGGGGTTCCAGGAGGCAGTGAGGACCAGCATCACTTTTCCCTGCTGGCACCTTTGCTGTGGCAGCAAAAGCTGGACGTTTGTCTTTTTTCCTCCGGAGGGCGCCGAAAGTGAAAAAAGGTGCTTTTGAGGATAGCGTGCGCAGGAAAGCAGAGAGGGCCAAATTGTCTGGGGCATTTGAAGGGGTTCCAGGAGGCAGTGAGAAGCAGCATCACTTTTCCCCGCTGGCACCTTTGCTGTGGCAGCAAAAGCTGGACGTTTGTCTTTTTTGCTCCAAACAGCGCCGAAAGTGAAAAAAGGTGCTTTTGAGGATAGCGTGCGCAGGAAAGCAGAGAGGGCCAAATTGTCTGGGGCATTTGAAGGGGTTCCAGGAGGCAGTGAGGACCAGCATCACTTTTCCCCGCTGGCACCTTTGCTGTGGCAGCAAAAGCTGGACGTTTGTCTTTTTTGCTCCAAACAGCGCCGAAAGTGAAAAAAGGTGCTTTTGAGGATAGCGTGCGCAGGAACTCAGAGAGGGCCAAAATTGTCTGGGGCATTTGAAGGTGTTCCAGGAGGCAGTGAGGACCAGCATCACTTTTCCCCGCTGGCACCTTTGCTGTGGCAGCAAAAGCTGGACGTTTGTCTTTTTTGCTCCAAACAGCGCCGAAAGTGAAAAAAGGTGCATTTGAGGATAGCGTGCGCAGGAAAGCAGAGAGGGCCAAATTGTCTGGGGCATTTGAAGGGGTTCCAGGAGGCAGTGAGAAGCAGCATCTCTTTTCCCCGCTGGCACCTTTGCTGTGGCAGCAAAAGCTGGACGTTTGTCTTTTTTCCTCCGGAGGGCGCCGAAAGTGAAAAAAGGTGCTTTTGAGGATAGCGTGCGCAGGAAAGCAGAGAGGGCCAAATTGTGTGGGGCATTTGAAGGGGTTCCAGGAGGCAGTGAGGACCAGCATCACTTTTCCCTGCTGGCACCTTTGCTGTGGCAGCAAAAGCTGGACGTTTGTCTTTTTTGCTCCAAACAGCACCGAAATTGAAAAAAGGTGCATTTGAGGATAGCGTGCGCAGGAAAGCAGAGAGGGCCAAATTGTGTGGGGCATTTGAAGGGGTTCCAGGAGGCAGTGAGGACCAGCATCACTTTTCCCGCTGGCACCTTTGCTGTGGCAGCAAAAGCTGGACGTTTGTCTTTTTTGCTCCAAACAGCGCCGAAAGTGAAAAAAGGTGCTTTTGAGGATAGCATGCGCAGGAAATCAGTAAGGGCCAAATTGTGTGGGGCATTTGAAGGGGTTCCAGGAGGCACTGAGGACCAGCATCACTTTTCCCCGCTGGCACCTTTGCTGTGGCAGCAAAAGCTGGACGTTTGTCTTTTTTGCTCCAAACAGCGCCGAAAGTGAAAAAAGGTGCTTTTGAGGATAGCGTGCGCAGGAAAGCAGAGAGGGCCAAATTGTCTGGGGCATTTGAAGGGGTTCCAGGAGGCAGTGAGGACCAGCATCACTTTTCCCCGCTGGCACCTTTGCTGTGGCAGCAAAAGCTGGACGTTTGTCTTTTTTCCTCCGGAGGGCGCCGAAAGTGAAAAAAGGTGCTTTTGAGGATAGCGTGCGCAGGAAAGCAGAGAGGGCCAAATTGTCTGGGGCATTTGAAGGGGTTCCAGGAGGCAGTGAGAAGCAGCATCACTTTTCCCCGCTGGCACCTTTGCTGTGGCAGCAAAAGCTGGACGTTTGTCTTTTTTGCTCCAAACAGCGCCGAAAGTGAAAAAAGGTGCTTTTGAGGATAGACTTTTCAGGAAAGCAGAGTGGGCCAAATTGTCTGGGGCATTTGAAGGGGTTCCAGGAGGCAGTGAGGACCAGCATCACTTTTCCCCGCTGGCACCTTTGCTGTGGCAGCAAAAGCTGGACGTTTGTCTTTTTTGCTCCAAACAGCGCCGAAAGTGAAAAAAGGTGCTTTTGAGGATAGCGTGCGCAGGAAAGCAGAGAGGGCCAAATTGTCTGGGGCATTTGAAGGGGTTCCAGGAGGCAGTGAGGACCAGCATCACTTTTCCCCGCTGGCACCTTTGCTGTGGCAGCAAAAGCTGGACGTTTGTCTTTTTTGCTCCAAACAGCGCCGAAAGTGAAAAAAGGTGCTTTTGAGGATAGCGTGCGCAGGAAAGCAGAGAGGGCCAAATTGTCTGGGGCATTTGAAGGGGTTCCAGGAGGCAGTGAGGACCAGCATCACTTTTCCCCGCTGGCACCTTTGCTGTGGCAGCAAAAGCTGGACGTTTGTCTTTTTTGCTCCAAACAGCGCCGAAAGTGAAAAAAGGTGCTTTTGAGGATAGAGTGCGCAGGAAAGCAGAGAGGGCCAAATTGTCTGGGGCATTTGAAGGGGTTCCAGGAGGCAGTGAGGACCAGCATCACTTTTCCCCGCTGGCACCTTTGCTGTGGCAGCAAAAGCTGGACGTTTGTCTTTTTTCCTCCGGAGGGCGCCGAAAGTGAAAAAAGGTGCTTTTGAGGATAGCGTGCGCAGGAAAGCAGAGAGGGCCAAATTGTGTGGGGCATTTGAAGGGGTTCCAGGAGGCAGTGAGAAGCAGCACCACTTTTCCCCGCTGGCACCTTTGCTGTGGCAGCAAAAGCTGGACGTTTGTCTTTTTTGCTCCAAACAGCGCCGAAAGTGAAAAAAGGTGCTTTTGAGGATAGCGTGCGCAGGAACTCAGAGAGGGCCAAATTGTCTGGGGCATTTGAAGGGGTTCCAGGAGGCAGTGAGGACCAGCATCACTTTTCCCCGCTGGCACCTTTGCTGTGGCAGCAAAAGCTGGACGTTTGTCTTTTTTGCTCCAAACAGCGCCGAAAGTGAAAAAAGGTGCATTTGAGGATAGCGTGCGCAGGAAAGCAGAGAGGGCCAAATTGTCTGGGGCATTTGAAGGGGTTCGAGGAGGCAGTGAGAAGCAGCATCACTTTTCCCCGCTGGCACCTTTGCTGTGGCAGCAAAAGCTGGACGTTTGTCTTTTTTGCTCCAAACAGCGCCGAAAGTGAAAAAAGGTGCTTTTGAGGATAGCGTGCGCAGGAAAGCAGAGAGGGACAAATTGTCTGGGGCATTTGAAGGGGTTCCAGGAGGCAGTGAGGACCAGCATCACTTTTCCCTGCTGGCACCTTTGCTGTGGCAGCAAAAGCTGGACGTTTGTCTTTTTTGCTCCAAACAGCGCCGAAAGTGAAAAAAGGTGCTTTTGAGGATAGCGTGCGCAGGAAAGCAGAGAGGGCCAAATTGTCTGGGGCATTTGAAGGGGTTCCAGGAGGCAGTGAGGACCAGCATCACTTTTCCCCGCTGGCACCTTTGCTGTGGCAGCAAAAGCTGGACGTTTGTCTTTTTTGCTCCAAACAGCGCCGAAAGTGAAAAAAGGTGCTTTTGAGGATAGCGTGCGCAGGAAAGCAGAGAGGGCCAAATTGTCTGGGGCATTTGAAGGGGTTCCAGGAGGCAGTGAGGACCAGCATCACTTTTCCCCGCTGGCACCTTTGCTGTGGCAGCAAAAGCTGGACGTTTGTCTTTTTTGCTCCAAACAGCGCCGAAAGTGAAAAAAGGTGCTTTTGAGGATAGCGTGCGCAGGAACTCAGAGAGGGCCAAATTGTCTGGGGCATTTGAAGGTGTTCCAGGAGGCAGTGAGGACCAGCATCACTTTTCCCCGCTGGCACCTTTGCTGTGGCAGCAAAAGCTGGACGTTTGTCTTTTTTGCTCCAAACAGCGCCGAAAGTGAAAAAAGGTGCATTTGAGGATAGCGTGCGCAGGAAAGCAGAGAGGGCCAAATTGTCTGGGGCATTTGAAGGGGTTCCAGGAGGCAGTGAGAAGCAGCATCTCTTTTCCCCGCTGGCACCTTTGCTGTGGCAGCAAAAGCTGGACGTTTGTCTTTTTTCCTCCGGAGGGCGCCGAAAGTGAAAAAAGGTGCTTTTGAGGATAGCGTGCGCAGGAAAGCAGAGAGGGCCAAATTGTGTGGGGCATTTGAAGGGGTTCCAGGAGGCAGTGAGGACCAGCATCACTTTTCCCTGCTGGCACCTTTGCTGTGGCAGCAAAAGCTGGACGTTTGTCTTTTTTGCTCCAAACAGCACCGAAATTGAAAAAAGGTGCATTTGAGGATAGCGTGCGCAGGAAAGCAGAGAGGGCCAAATTGTGTGGGGCATTTGAAGGGGTTCCAGGAGGCAGTGAGGACCAGCATCACTTTTCCCCGCTGGCACCTTTGCTGTGGCAGCAAAAGCTGGACGTTTGTCTTTTTTGCTCCAAACAGCGCCGAAAGTGAAAAAAGGTGCTTTTGAGGATAGACTTTTCAGGAAAGCAGAGAGGGCCAAATTGTCTGGGGCATTTGAAGGGGTTCCAGGAGGCAGTGAGGACCAGCATCACTTTTCCCGCTGGCACCTTTGATGTGGCAGCAAAAGCTGGACGTTTGTCTTTTTTGCTCCAAACAGCGCCGAAAGTGAAAAAAGGTGCTTTTGAGGATAGAGTGCGCAGGAAAGCAGAGAGGGCCAAATTGTCTGGGGCATTTGAAGGGGTTCCAGGAGACAGTGAGAAGCAGCATCACTTTTCCCCGCTGGCACCTTTGCTGTGGCAGCAAAAGCTGGACGTTTGTCTTTTTTGCTCCAAACAGCGCCGAAAGTGAAAAAAGGTGCTTTTGAGGATAGAGTGCGCAGGAAAGCAGAGAGGGCCAAATTGTCTGGGGCATTTGAAGGGGTTCCAGGAGGCAGTGAGGACCAGCATCACTTTTCCCCGCTGGCACCTTTGCTGTGGCAGCAAAAGCTGGACGTTTTTCTTTTTTGCTCCAAACAGCGCCGAAAGTGAAAAAAGGTGCTTTTGAGGATAGCTTGCGCAGGAAAGCAGAGAGGGACAAATTGTCTGGGGCATTTGAAGGGGTTCCAGGAGGCAGTGAGGACCAGCATCACTTTTCCCCGCTGGCACCTTTGCTGTGGCAGCAAAAGCTGGACGTTTGTCTTTTTTGCTCCAAACAGCGCCGAAAGTGAAAAAAGGTGCTTTTGAGGATAGCGTGCGCAGGAAAGCAGAGAGGGCCAAATTGTCTGGGGCATTTGAAGGGGTTCCAGGAGGCAGTGAGGACCAGCATCACTTTTCCCCGCTGGCACCTTTGCTGTGGCAGCAAAAGCTGGACGTTTGTCTTTTTTGCTCCAAACAGCGCCGAAAGTGAAAAAAGGTGCTTTTGAGGATAGCGTGCGCAGGAAAGGAGAGAGGGCCAAATTGTCTGGGGCATTTGAAGGGGTTCCAGGAGGCAGTGAGAAGCAGCATCACTTTTCCCCGCTGGCACCTTTGCTGTGGCAGCAAAAGCTGGACGTTTGTCTTTTTTGCTCCAAACAGCGCCGAAAGTGAAAAAAGGTGCTTTTGAGGATAGACTTTTCAGGAAAGCAGAGAGGGCCAAATTGTCTGGGGCATTTGAAGGGGTTCCAGGAGGCAGTGAGGACCAGCATCACTTTTCCCCGCTGGCACCTTTGCTGTGGCAGCAAAAGCTGGACGTTTGTCTTTTTTGCTCCAAACAGCGCCGAAAGTGAAAAAAGGTGCTTTTGAGGATAGACTTTTCAGGAAAGCAGAGAGGGCCAAATTGTCTGGGGCATTTGAAGGGGTTCCAGGAGGCAGTGAGGACCAGCATCACTTTTCCCGCTGGCACCTTTGCTGTGGCAGCAAAAGCTGGACGTTTGTCTTTTTTGCTCCAAACAGCGCCGAAAGTGAAAAAAGGTGCTTTTGAGGATAGAGTGCGCAGGAAAGCAGAGAGGGCCAAATTGTCTGGGGCATTTGAAGGGGTTCCAGGAGGCAGTGAGGACCAGCATCACTTTTCCCCGCTGGCACCTTTGCTGTGGCAGCAAAAGCTGGACGTTTGTCTTTTTTGCTCCAAACAGCGCCGAAAGTGAAAAAAGGTGCATTTGAGGATAGCGTGCGCAGGAAAGCAGAGAGGGCCAAATTGTCTGGGGCATTTGAAGGGGTTCCAGGAGGCAGTGAGAAGCAGCATCACTTTTCCCCGCTGGCACCTTTGCTGTGGCAGCAAAAGCTGGACGTTTGTCTTTTTTCCTCCGGAGGGCGCCGAAAGTGAAAAAAGGTGCTTTTGAGGATAGCGTGCGCAGGAAAGCAGAGAGGGCCAAATTGTGTGGGGCATTTGAAGGGGTTCCAGGAGGCAGTGAGAAGCAGCATCACTTTTCCCCGCTGGCACCTTTGCTGTGGCAGCAAAAGCTGGACGTTTGTCTTTTTTGCTCCAAACAGCGCCGAAAGTGAAAAAAGGTGCTTTTGAGGATAGCGTGCGCAGGAAAGCAGAGAGGGACAAATTGTCTGGGGCATTTGAAGGGGTTCCAGGAGGCAGTGAGGACCAGCATCACTTTTCCCCACTGGCACCTTTGCTGTGGCAGCAAAAGCTGGACGTTTGTCTTTTTTGCTCCAAACAGCGCCGAAAGTGAAAAAAGGTGCTTTTGAGGATAGCGTGCGCAGGAACTCAGAGAGGGCCAAATTGTCTGGGGCATTTGAAGGGGTTCCAGGAGGCAGTGAGGACCAGCATCACTTTTCCCCGCTGGCACCTTTGCTGTGGCAGCAAAAGCTGGACGTTTGTCTTTTTTGCTCCAAACAGCGCCGAAAGTGAAAAAAGGTGCTTTTGAGGATAGCGTGCGCAGGAAAGGAGAGAGGGCCAAATTGTCTGGGGCATTTGAAGGGGTTCCAGGAGGCAGTGAGAAGCAGCATCACTTTTCCCCGCTGGCACCTTTGCTGTGGCAGCAAAAGCTGGACGTTTGTCTTTTTTGCTCCAAACAGCGCCGAAAGTGAAAAAAGGTGCTTTTGAGGATAGACTTTTCAGGAAAGCAGAGAGGGCCAAATTGTCTGGGGCATTTGAAGGGGTTCCAGGAGGCAGTGAGGACCAGCATCACTTTTCCCCGCTGGCACCTTTGCTGTGGCAGCAAAAGCTGGACGTTTGTCTTTTTTGCTCCAAACAGCGCCGAAAGTGAAAAAAGGTGCTTTTGAGGATAGAGTGCGCAGGAAAGCAGAGAGGGCCAAATTGTCTGGGGCATTTGAAGGGGTTCCAGGAGGCAGTGAGAAGCAGCATCACTTTTCCCCGCTGGCACCTTTGCTGTGGCAGCAAAAGCTGGACGTTTGTCTTTTTTGCTCCAAACAGCGCCGAAAGTGAAAAAAGGTGCTTTTGAGGATAGCGTGCGCAGGAAAGCAGAGAGGGCCAAATTGTCTGGGGCATTTGAAGGGGTTCCAGGAGGCAGTGAGGACCAGCATCACTTTTCCCCGCTGGCACCTTTGCTGTGGCAGCAAAAGCTGGACGTTTGTCTTTTTTGCTCCAAACAGCGCCGAAAGTGAAAAAAGGTGCTTTTGAGGATAGCGTGCGCAGGAAAGCAGAGAGGGCCAAATTGTCTGGGGCATTTGAAGGGGTTCCAGGAGGCAGTGAGGACCAGCATCACTTTTCCCCGCTGGCACCTTTGCTGTGGCAGCAAAAGCTGGACGTTTGTCTTTTTTGCTCCAAACAGCGCCGAAAGTGAAAAAAGGTGCTTTTGAGGATAGCGTGCGCAGGAAAGCAGAGAGGGCCAAATTGTCTGGGGCATTTGAAGGGGTTCCAGGAGGCAGTGAGGACCAGCATCACTTTTCCCCGCTGGCACCTTTGCTGTGGCAGCAAAAGCTGGACGTTTGTCTTTTTTCCTCGGGAGGGCGCCGAAAGTGAAAAAAGGTGCTTTTGAGGATAGCGTGCGCAGGAAAGCAGAGAGGGCCAAATTGTGTGGGGCATTTGAAGGGGTTCCAGGAGGCAGTGAGGACCAGCATCACTTTTCCCCGCTGGCACCTTTGCTGTGGCAGCAAAAGCTGGACGTTTGTCTTTTTTGCTCCAAACAGTGCCGAAAGTGAAAAAAGGTGCTTTTGAGGATAGACTTTTCAGGAAAGCAGAGAGGGCCAAATTGTCTGGGGCATTTGAAGGGGTTCCAGGAGGCAGTGAGGACCAGCATCACTTTTCCCGCTGGCACCTTTGCTGTGGCAGCAAAAGCTGGACGTTTGTCTTTTTTGCTCCAAACAGCGCCGAAAGTGAAAAAAGGTGCTTTTGAGGATAGAGTGCGCAGGAAAGCAGAGAGGGCCAAATTGTCTGGGGCATTTGAAGGGGTTCCAGGAGGCAGTGAGAAGCAGCATCACTTTTCCCCGCTGGCACCTTTGCTGTGGCAGCAAAAGCTGGACGTTTGTCTTTTTTGCTCCAAACAGCGCCGAAAGTGAAAAAAGGTGCTTTTGAGGATAGACTTTTCAGGAAAGCAGAGTGGGCCAAATTGTCTGGGGCATTTGAAGGGGTTCCAGGAGGCAGTGAGGACCAGCATCACTTTTCCCCGCTGGCACCTTTGCTGTGGCAGCAAAAGCTGGACGTTTGTCTTTTTTCCTCCGGAGGGCGCCGAAAGTGAAAAAAGGTGCTTTTGAGGATAGAGTGCGCAGGAAAGCAGAGAGGGCCAAATTGTCTGGGGCATTTGAAGGGGTTCCAGGAGGCAGTGAGAAGCAGCATCACTTTTCCCCGCTGGCACCTTTGCTGTGGCAGCAAAAGCTGGACGTTTGTCTTTTTTGCTCCAAACAGCGCCGAAAGTGAAAAAAGGTGCTTTTGAGGATAGCGTGCGCAGGAAAGCAGAGAGGGAAAAATTGTCTGGGGCATTTGAAGGGGTTCCAGGAGGCAGTGAGAAGCAGCATCACTTTTCCCCGCTGGCACCTTTGCTGTGGCAGCAAAAGCTGGACGTTTGTCTTTTTTGCTCCAAACAGCGCCGAAAGTGAAAAAAGGTGCATTTGAGGATAGCGTGCGCAGGAAAGCAGAGAGGGCCAAATTGTGTGGGGCATTTGAAGGGGTTCCAGGAGGCAGTGAGGACCAGCATCACTTTTCCCCGCTGGCACCTTTGCTGTGGCAGCAAAAGCTGGACGTTTGTCTTTTTTTGCTCCAAACAGCGCCGAAAATGAAAAAAGGTGCTTTTGAGGATAGACTTTTCAGGAAAGCAGAGAGGGCCAAATTGTCTGGGGCATTTGAAGGGGTTCCAGGAGGCAGTGAGGACCAGCATCACTTTTCCCCGCTGGCACCTTTGCTGTGGCAGCAAAAGCTGGACGTTTGTCTTTTTTGCTCCAAACAGCGCCGAAAGTGAAAAAAGGTGCTTTTGAGGATAGAGTGCGCAGGAAAGCAGAGAGGGCCAAATTGTCTGGGGCATTTGAAGGGGTTCCAGGAGGCAGTGAGAAGCAGCATCACTTTTCCCCGCTGGCACCTTTGCTGTGGCAGCAAAAGCTGGACGTTTGTCTTTTTTGCTCCAAACAGCGCCGAAAGTGAAAAAAGGTGCTTTTGAGGATAGAGTGCGCAGGAAAGCAGAGAGGGCCAAATTGTCTGGGGCATTTGAAGGGGTTCCAGGAGGCAGTGAGGACCAGCATCACTTTTCCCCGCTGGCACCTTTGCTGTGGCAGCAAAAGCTGGACGTTTGTCTTTTTTGCTCCAAACAGCGCCGAAAGTGAAAAAAGGTGCTTTTGAGGATAGCGTGCGCAGGAAAGCAGAGAGGGCCAAATTGTTTGGGGCATTTGAAGGGGTTCCAGGAGGCAGTGAGGACCAGCATCACTTTTCCCCGCTGGCACCTTTGCTGTGGCAGCAAAAGCTGGACGTTTGTCTTTTTTGCTCCAAACAGCGCCGAAAGTGAAAAAAGGTGCATTTGAGGATAGCGTGCGCAGGAAAGCAGTAAGGGCCAAATTGTCTGGGGCATTTGAAGGGGTTCCAGGAGGCAGTGAGGACCAGCATCACTTTTCCCCGCTGGCACCTTTGCTGTGGCAGCAAAAGCTGGACGTTTGTCTTTTTTCCTCCGGAGGGGGCCGAAAGTGAAAAAAGGTGCTTTTGACGATAGCGTGCGCAGGAAAGCAGAGAGGGCCAAATTGTCTGGGGCATTTGAAGGGGTTCCAGGAGGCAGTGAGGACCAGCATCACTTTTCCCCGCTGGCACCTTTGCTGTGGCAGCAAAAGCTGGACGTTTGTCTTTTTTGCTCCAAACAGCGCCGAAAGTGAAAAAAGGTGCTTTTGAGGATAGCGTGCGCAGGAACTCAGAGAGGGCCAAATTGTCTGGGGCATTTGAAGGGGTTCCAGGAGGCAGTGAGGACCAGCATCACTTTTCCCCGCTGGCACCTTTGCTGTGGCAGCAAAAGCTGGACGTTTGTCTTTTTTGCTCCAAACAGCGCCGAAAGTGAAAAAAGGTGCTTTTGAGGATAGAGTGCGCAGGAAAGCAGAGAGGGCCAAATTGTCTGGGGCATTTGAAGGGGTTCCAGGAGGCAGTGAGAAGGAGCATCACTTTTCCCCGCTGGCACCTTTGCTGTGGCAGCAAAAGCTGGACGTTTGTCTTTTTTGCTCCAAACAGCGCCGAAAGTGAAAAAAGGTGCTTTTGAGGATAGCGTGCGCAGGAAAGCAGTAAGGGCCAAATTGTCTGGGGCATTTGAAGGGGTTCCAGGAGGCAGTGAGGACCAGCATCACTTTTCCCCGCTGGCACCTTTGCTGTGGCAGCAAAAGCTGGACGTTTGCCTTTTTTCCTCCGGAGGGCGCCGAAAGTGAAAAAAGGTGCTTTTGAGGATAGCGTGCGCAGGAAAGCAGAGAGGGCCAAATTGTGTGGGGCATTTGAAGGGGTTCCAGGAGGCAGTGAGGACCAGCATCACTTTTCCCCGCTGGCACCTTTGCTGTGGCAGCAAAAGCTGGACGTTTGTCTTTTTTTGCTCCAAACAGCGCCGAAAGTGAAAAAAGGTGCTTTTGAGGATAGCGTGCGCAGGAAAGGAGAGAGGGCCAAATTGTCTGGGGCATTTGAAGGGGTTCCAGGAGGCAGTGAGAAGCAGCATCACTTTTCCCCGCTGGCACCTTTGCTGTGGCAGCAAAAGCTGGACGTTTGTCTTTTTTGCTCCAAACAGCGCCGAAAGTGAAAAAAGGTGCTTTTGAGGATAGACTTTTCAGGAAAGCAGAGAGGGCC
The DNA here is from genome assembly GCF_965231255.1 of Vanellus vanellus. Classification (NCBI taxonomy): domain Eukaryota; kingdom Metazoa; phylum Chordata; class Aves; order Charadriiformes; family Charadriidae; genus Vanellus; species Vanellus vanellus. Next base: position 130,467 of record NW_028126998.1, read on the forward strand.
AAATTGTCTGGGGCATTTGAAGGGGTTCCAGGAGGCAGTGAGGACCAGCATCACTTTTCCCCGCTGGCACCTTTGCTGTGGCAGCAAAAGCTGGACGTTTGTCTTTTTTGCTCCAAACAGCGCCGAAAGTGAAAAAAGGTGCTTTTGAGGATAGAGTGCGCAGGAAAGCAGAGAGGGCCAAATTGTCTGGGGCATTTGAAGGGGTTCCAGGAGGCAGTGAGAAGCAGCATCACTTTTCCCCGCTGGCACCTTTGCTGTGGCAGCAAAAGCTGGACGTTTGTCTTTTTTGCTCCAAACAGCGCCGAAAGTGAAAAAAGGTGCTTTTGAGGATAGCGTGCGCAGGAAAGCAGAGAGGGCCAAATTGTCTGGGGCATTTGAAGGGGTTCCAGGAGGCAGTGAGGACCAGCATCACTTTTCCCCGCTGGCACCTTTGCTGTGGCAGCAAAAGCTGGACGTTTGTCTTTTTTGCTCCAAACAGCGCCGAAAGTGAAAAAAGGTGCTTTTGAGGATAGCGTGCGCAGGAAAGCAGAGAGGGCCAAATTGTCTGGGGCATTTGAAGGGGTTCCAGGAGGCAGTGAGGACCAGCATCACTTTTCCCCGCTGGCACCTTTGCTGTGGCAGCAAAAGCTGGACGTTTGTCTTTTTTGCTCCAAACAGCGCCGAAAGTGAAAAAAGGTGCTTTTGAGGATAGCGTGCGCAGGAAAGCAGAGAGGGCCAAATTGTCTGGGGCATTTGAAGGGGTTCCAGGAGGCAGTGAGGACCAGCATCACTTTTCCCCGCTGGCACCTTTGCTGTGGCAGCAAAAGCTGGACGTTTGTCTTTTTTCCTCGGGAGGGC
>NW_028126997.1:0-45697 GCF_965231255.1 Vanellus vanellus
TCTCTGCTTTCCTGAGGACTCTATCCTCAAAAGCCACCTTTTTTCACTTTCGGCGCTTGTCTGGAGCAAAAAAGACAAATGTCCAGCTTTTTGCTGCCACAGCAAAGGTGCCAAGCGGGGAAAAGTGATGCTGGTCCTCACTGCCTCCTGGAACCCCTTCAAATGCCCCAGACAATTTGGCCCTCTCTGCTTTCCTGAGGACTCTATCCTCAAAAGCACCTTTTTTCACTTTCGGCGCTGTCTGGAGCAAAAAAGACAAACGTCCAGCTTTTGCTGCCACAGCAAAGGTGCCAGCGGGAAAAGTGATGCTGGTCCTCACTGCCTCCTGGAACCCCTTCAAATGCCCCAGACAATTTGGCCCTCTCTGCTTTCCTGAGCACTCTATCCTCAAAAGCACCTTTTTTCACTTTCGGCACTCTCTGGAGCAAAAAGGACAAACGTCCAGCTTTTGCTGCCACAGCAAAGGTGCCAGCGGGGAAAAGTGATGCTGGTTCTCACTGCCTCCTGGAACCCCTTCAAATGCCCCAGACAATTTGGCCTTCTCTGCTTTCCTGAGGACTCTATCCTCAAAAGCACCTTTTTTCAATTTCGGCGCTGTCTGGAGCAAAAAAGACAAACGTCCAGCTTTTTGCTGCCACAGCAAAGATGCCAGCGGGGAAAAGTGATGCTGGTTCTCACTGCCTCCTGGAACCCCTTCAAATGCCCCAGACAATTTGGCCCTCTCTGCTTTCCTGAGGACTTTATCCTCAAAAGCACCTTTTTTCACTTTCGGCGCTGTCTGGAGCAAAAAAGACAAACGTCCAGCTTTTGCTGCCACAACAAAAGTGCCAGCGGGGAAAAGTGATGCTGGTTCTCACTGCCTCTGGAACCCCTTCAAATGCCCCAGACAATTTGGCCCTCTCTGCTTTCCTGAGGACTCTATCCTCAAAAGCACCTTTTTTCACTTTCGGCGCTCTCTGGAGCAAAAAAGACAAACGTCCAGCTTTTGCTGCCACAGCAAAGGTGCCAGCGGGGAAAAGTGATGCTGGTCCTCACTGCCTCCTGGAACCCCTTCAAATGCCCCAGACAATTTGGCCCTCTCTGCTTTCCTGAGGACTCTATCCTCAAAAGCACCTTTTTTCACTTTCGGCGCTCTCTGGAGCAAAAAAGACAAACGTCCAGCTTTTGCTGCCACAGCAAAAGTGCCAGCGGGGAAAGTGATGCTGGTTCTCACTGCCTCCTGGAACCCCTTCAAATGCCCCAGACAATTTGGCCCTCTCTGCTTTCCTGAGGACTATATCCTCAAAAGCACCTTTTTTCACTTTCGGCGCTCTCTGGAGCAAAAAAGACAAACGTCCAGCTTTTGCTGCCACAGCAAAGGTGCCAGCGGGGAAAAGTGATGCTGGTTCTCACTGCCTCCTGGAACCCCTTCAAATGCCCCAGACAATTTGGCCCTCTCTGCTTTCCTGAGGACTCTATCCTCAAAAGCACCTTTTTTCACTTTCGGCGCTCTCTGGAGTAAAAAAGACAAACGTCCAGCTTTTGCTGCCACAGCAAAGGTGCCAGCAGGGAAAAGTGATGCTGGTTCTCACTGCCTCCTGGAACCCCTTCAAATGCCCCAGACAATTTGGCCCTCTCTGCTTTCCTGAGGACTCTATCCTCAAAAGCACCTTTTTTCACTTTCGGCGCTGTCTGGAGCAAAAAAGACAAACGTCCAGCTTTTGCTGCCACAGCAAAGGTGCCAGCGGGGAAAAGTGATGCTGGTTCTCACTGCCTCCTGGAACCCCTTCAAATGCCCCAGACAATTTGGCCCTCTCTGCTTTCCTGAGCACTCTATCCTCAAAAGCACCTTTTTTCACTTTCGGCGCTCTCTGGAGCAAAAAAGACAAACGTCCAGCTTTTGCTGCCACAGCAAAGGTGCCAGCGGGGAAAAGTGATGCTGGTTCTCACTGCCTCCTGGAACCCCTTCAAATGCACCAGACAATTTGGCCCTCTCTGCTTTCCTGAGCACTCTATCCTCAAAAGCACCTTTTTTCACTTTCGGCGCTGTCTGGAGCAAAAAAGACAAACGTCCAGCTTTTGCTGCCACAGCAAAAGTGCCAGCAAGGAAAAGTGATGCTGGTTCTCACTGCCTCCTGGAACCCCTTCAAATGCCCCAGACAATTTGGCCCTCTCTGCTTTCCTGAGGACTCTATCCTCAAAAGCACCTTTTTTCACTTTCGGCGCTGTCTGGAGCAAAAAAGACAAACGTCCAGCTTTTGCTGCCACAGCAAAGATGCCAGCGGGGAAAAGTGATGCTGGTTCTCACTGCCTCCTGGAACCCCTTCAAATGCCCCAGACAATTTGGCCCTCTCTGCTTTCCTGAGCACTCTATCCTCAAAAGCACCTTTTTTCACTTTCGGCGCTCTCTGGAGCAAAAAAGACAAACGTCCAGCTTTTGCTGCCACAGCAAAAGTGCCAGCGGGGAAAAGTGATGCTGGTCCTCACTGCCTCCTGGAACCCCTTCAAATGCCCCAGACAATTTGGCCCTCTCTGCTTTCCTGAGGACTCTATCCGCAAAAGCACCTTTTTTCACTTTCGGCGCTCTCTGGAGCAAAAAAGACAAACGTCCAGCTTTTGCTGCCACAGCAAAGGTGCCAGCGGGGAAAAGTGATGCTGGTTCTCACTGCCTCCTGCAACCCCTTCAAATGCCCCAGACAATTTGGCCCTCTCTGCTTTCCTGAGGACTCTGTCCTCAAAAGCACCTTTTTTCACTTTCGGCGCTGTCTGGAGCAAAAAAGACAAACGTCCAGCTTTTGCTGCCACAGCAAAGGTGCCAGCGGGGAAAAGATATGCTGGTTCTCACTGCCTCCTGGAACCCCTTCAAATGCCCCAGACAATTTGGCCCTCTCTGCTTTCCTGAGGACTCTATCCTCAAAAGCACCTTTTTTCACTTTCGGCGCTATCTGGAGCAAAAAAGACAAACGTCCAGCTTTTGCTGCCACAGCAAAGGTGCCAGCGGGGAAAAGTGATGCTGGTTCTCACTGCCTCCTGGAACCCCTTCAAATGCCCCAGACAATTTGGCCCTCTCTGCTTTCCTGAGCACTCTATCCTCAAAAGCACCTTTTTTCACTTTCGGCGCTCTCTGGAGCAAAAAAGACAAACGTCCAGCTTTTGCTGCCACAGCAAAGGTGCCAGCGGGGAAAAGTGATGCTGGTTCTCACTGCCTCCTGGAACCCCTTCAAATGCCCCAGACAATTTGGCCCTCTCTGCTTTCCTGAGCACTCTATCCTCAAAAGCACCTTTTTCAATTTCGGCGCTCTCTGGAGCAAAAAAGACAAACGTCCAGCTTTTGCTGCCACAGCAAAGGTGCCAGCGGGGAAAAGTGATGCTGGTTCTCACTGCCTCCTGGAATCCCTTCAAATGCCCCAGACAATTTGGCCTTCTCTGCTTTCCTGAGGACTCTATCCTCAAAAGCACCTTTTTTCACTTTCGGCGCTCTCTGGAGCAAAAAAGACAAACGTCCAGCTTTTGCTGCCACAGCAAAGATGCCAGCGGGGAAAAGTGATGCTGGTTCTCACTGCCTCCTGGAACCCCTTCAAATGCCCCAGACAATTTGGCCCTCTCTGCTTTCCTGAGGACTTTATCCTCAAAAGCACCTTTTTTCACTTTCGGCGCTGTCTGGAGCAAAAAAGACAAACGTCCAGCTTTTGCTGCCACAACAAAAGTGCCAGCGGGGAAAAGTGATGCTGGTTCTCACTGCCTCCTGGAACCCCTTCAAATGCCCCAGACAATTTGGCCCTCTCTGCTTTCCTGAGGACTCTATCCTCAAAAGCACCTTTTTTTCACTTTCGGCGCTCTCTGGAGCAAAAAAGACAAACGTCCAGCTTTTGCTGCCACAGCAAAGGTGCCAGCGGGGAAAAGTGATGCTGGTCCTCACTGCCTCCTGGAACCCCTTCAAATGCCCCAGACAATTTGGCCCTCTCTGCTTTCCTGAGGACTCTATCCTCAAAAGCACCTTTTTTCACTTTCGGCGCTGTCTGGAGCAGAAAAGACAAACGTCCAGCTTTTGCTGCCACAGCAAAGGTGCCAGCGGGGAAAAGTGATGCTGGTTCTCACTGCCTCCTGGAACCCCTTCAAATGCCCCAGACAATTTGGCCCTCTCTGCTTTCCTGAGGACTCTATCCTCAAAAGCACCTTTTTTCACTTTCGGCGCTGTCTGGAGCAAAAAAGACAAATGTCCAGCTTTTGCTGCCACAGCAAAGGTGCCAGCGGGGAAAAGTGATGCTGGTCCTCACTGCCTCCTGGAACCCCTTCAAATGCCCCAGACAATTTGGCCCTCTCTGCTTTCCTGAGGACTCTATCCTCAAAAGCACCTTTTTTCACTTTCGGCGCTGTCTGGAGCAAAAAAGACAAACGTCCAGCTTTTGCTGCCACAGCAAAGGTGCCAGCGGGGAAAAGTGATGCTGGTCCTCACTGCCTCCTGGAACCCCTTCAAATGCCCCAGACAATTTGGCCCTCTCTGCTTTCCTGAGCACTCTATCCTCAAAAGCACCTTTTTTCACTTTCGGCACTCTCTGGAGCAAAAAGGACAAACGTCCAGCTTTTGCTGCCACAGCAAAGGTGCCAGCGGGGAAAAGTGATGCTGGTTCTCACTGCCTCCTGGAACCCCTTCAAATGCCCCAGACAATTTGGCCTTCTCTGCTTTCCTGAGGACTCTATCCTCAAAAGCACCTTTTTTCAATTTCGGCGCTGTCTGGAGCAAAAAAGACAAACGTCCAGCTTTTGCTGCCACAGCAAAGATGCCAGCGGGGAAAAGTGATGCTGGTTCTCACTGCCTCCTGGAACCCCTTCAAATGCCCCAGACAATTTGGCCCTCTCTGCTTTCCTGAGGACTTTATCCTCAAAAGCACCTTTTTTCACTTTCGGCGCTGTCTGGAGCAAAAAAGACAAACGTCCAGCTTTTGCTGCCACAACAAAAGTGCCAGCGGGGAAAAGTGATGCTGGTTCTCACTGCCTCCTGGAACCCCTTCAAATGCCCCAGACAATTTGGCCCTCTCTGCTTTCCTGAGGACTCTATCCTCAAAAGCACCTTTTTTCACTTTCGGCGCTCTCTGGAGCAAAAAAGACAAACGTCCAGCTTTTGCTGCCACAGCAAAGGTGCCAGCGGGGAAAAGTGATGCTGGTCCTCACTGCCTCCTGGAACCCCTTCAAATGCCCCAGACAATTTGGCCCTCTCTGCTTTCCTGAGGACTCTATCCTCAAAAGCACCTTTTTTCACTTTCGGCGCTCTCTGGAGCAAAAAAGACAAACGTCCAGCTTTTGCTGCCACAGCAAAAGTGCCAGCGGGGAAAAGTGATGCTGGTTCTCACTGCCTCCTGGAACCCCTTCAAATGCCCCAGACAATTTGGCCCTCTCTGCTTTCCTGAGGACTATATCCTCAAAAGCACCTTTTTTCACTTTCGGCGCTCTCTGGAGCAAAAAAGACAAACGTCCAGCTTTTGCTGCCACAGCAAAGGTGCCAGCGGGGAAAAGTGATGCTGGTTCTCACTGCCTCCTGGAACCCCTTCAAATGCCCCAGACAATTTGGCCCTCTCTGCTTTCCTGAGGACTCTATCCTCAAAAGCACCTTTTTTCACTTTCGGCGCTCTCTGGAGTAAAAAAGACAAACGTCCAGCTTTTGCTGCCACAGCAAAGGTGCCAGCAGGGAAAAGTGATGCTGGTTCTCACTGCCTCCTGGAACCCCTTCAAATGCCCCAGACAATTTGGCCCTCTCTGCTTTCCTGAGGACTCTATCCTCAAAAGCACCTTTTTTCACTTTCGGCGCTGTCTGGAGCAAAAAAGACAAACGTCCAGCTTTTGCTGCCACAGCAAAGGTGCCAGCGGGGAAAAGTGATGCTGGTTCTCACTGCCTCCTGGAACCCCTTCAAATGCCCCAGACAATTTGGCCCTCTCTGCTTTCCTGAGCACTCTATCCTCAAAAGCACCTTTTTTCACTTTCGGCGCTCTCTGGAGCAAAAAAGACAAACGTCCAGCTTTTGCTGCCACAGCAAAGGTGCCAGCGGGGAAAAGTGATGCTGGTTCTCACTGCCTCCTGGAACCCCTTCAAATGCACCAGACAATTTGGCCCTCTCTGCTTTCCTGAGCACTCTATCCTCAAAAGCACCTTTTTTCACTTTCGGCGCTGTCTGGAGCAAAAAAGACAAACGTCCAGCTTTTGCTGCCACAGCAAAAGTGCCAGCAAGGAAAAGTGATGCTGGTTCTCACTGCCTCCTGGAACCCCTTCAAATGCCCCAGACAATTTGGCCCTCTCTGCTTTCCTGAGGACTCTATCCTCAAAAGCACCTTTTTTCACTTTCGGCGCTGTCTGGAGCAAAAAAGACAAACGTCCAGCTTTTGCTGCCACAGCAAAGATGCCAGCGGGGAAAAGTGATGCTGGTTCTCACTGCCTCCTGGAACCCCTTCAAATGCCCCAGACAATTTGGCCCTCTCTGCTTTCCTGAGCACTCTATCCTCAAAAGCACCTTTTTTCACTTTCGGCGCTCTCTGGAGCAAAAAAGACAAACGTCCAGCTTTTGCTGCCACAGCAAAAGTGCCAGCGGGGAAAAGTGATGCTGGTCCTCACTGCCTCCTGGAACCCCTTCAAATGCCCCAGACAATTTGGCCCTCTCTGCTTTCCTGAGGACTCTATCCGCAAAAGCACCTTTTTTCACTTTCGGCGCTCTCTGGAGCAAAAAAGACAAACGTCCAGCTTTTGCTGCCACAGCAAAGGTGCCAGCGGGGAAAAGTGATGCTGGTTCTCACTGCCTCCTGCAACCCCTTCAAATGCCCCAGACAATTTGGCCCTCTCTGCTTTCCTGAGGACTCTGTCCTCAAAAGCACCTTTTTTCACTTTCGGCGCTGTCTGGAGCAAAAAAGACAAACGTCCAGCTTTTGCTGCCACAGCAAAGGTGCCAGCGGGGAAAAGATATGCTGGTTCTCACTGCCTCCTGGAACCCCTTCAAATGCCCCAGACAATTTGGCCCTCTCTGCTTTCCTGAGGACTCTATCCTCAAAAGCACCTTTTTTCACTTTCGGCGCTATCTGGAGCAAAAAAGACAAACGTCCAGCTTTTGCTGCCACAGCAAAGGTGCCAGCGGGGAAAAGTGATGCTGGTTCTCACTGCCTCCTGGAACCCCTTCAAATGCCCCAGACAATTTGGCCCTCTCTGCTTTCCTGAGCACTCTATCCTCAAAAGCACCTTTTTTCACTTTCGGCGCTCTCTGGAGCAAAAAAGACAAACGTCCAGCTTTTGCTGCCACAGCAAAGGTGCCAGCGGGGAAAAGTGATGCTGGTTCTCACTGCCTCCTGGAACCCCTTCAAATGCCCCAGACAATTTGGCCCTCTCTGCTTTCCTGAGCACTCTATCCTCAAAAGCACCTTTTTCAATTTCGGCGCTCTCTGGAGCAAAAAAGACAAACGTCCAGCTTTTGCTGCCACAGCAAAGGTGCCAGCGGGGAAAAGTGATGCTGGTTCTCACTGCCTCCTGGAATCCCTTCAAATGCCCCAGACAATTTGGCCTTCTCTGCTTTCCTGAGGACTCTATCCTCAAAAGCACCTTTTTTCACTTTCGGCGCTCTCTGGAGCAAAAAAGACAAACGTCCAGCTTTTGCTGCCACAGCAAAGATGCCAGCGGGGAAAAGTGATGCTGGTTCTCACTGCCTCCTGGAACCCCTTCAAATGCCCCAGACAATTTGGCCCTCTCTGCTTTCCTGAGGACTTTATCCTCAAAAGCACCTTTTTTCACTTTCGGCGCTGTCTGGAGCAAAAAAGACAAACGTCCAGCTTTTGCTGCCACAACAAAAGTGCCAGCGGGGAAAAGTGATGCTGGTTCTCACTGCCTCCTGGAACCCCTTCAAATGCCCCAGACAATTTGGCCCTCTCTGCTTTCCTGAGGACTCTATCCTCAAAAGCACCTTTTTTTCACTTTCGGCGCTCTCTGGAGCAAAAAAGACAAACGTCCAGCTTTTGCTGCCACAGCAAAGGTGCCAGCGGGGAAAAGTGATGCTGGTCCTCACTGCCTCCTGGAACCCCTTCAAATGCCCCAGACAATTTGACCCTCTCTGCTTTCCTGAGGACTCTATCCTCAAAAGCACCTTTTTTCACTTTCGGCGCTCTCTGGAGCAAAAAAGACAAACGTCCAGCTTTTGCTGCCACAGCAAAAGTGCCAGCGGGGAAAAGTGATGCTGGTTCTCACTGCCTCCTGGAACCCCTTCAAATGCCCCAGACAATTTGGCCCTCTCTGCTTTCCTGAGGACTATATCCTCAAAAGCACCTTTTTTCACTTTCGGCGCTGTCTGGAGCAAAAAAGACAAACGTCCAGCTTTTGCTGCCACAGCAAAGGTGCCAGCGGGGAAAAGTGATGCTGGTTCTCACTGCCTCCTGGAACCCCTTCAAATGCCCCAGACAATTTGGCCCTCTCTGCTTTCCTGAGGACTCTATCCTCAAAAGCACCTTTTTTCACTTTCGGCGCTCTCTGGAGCAAAAAAGACAAACGTCCAGATTTTGCTGCCGCAGCAAAGGTGCCAGCGGGGAAAAGTGATGCTGGTTCTCACTGCCTCCTGGAACACCTTCAAATGCCCCAGACAATTTGGCCCTCTCTGCTTTCCTGAGGACTCTATCGTCAAAAGCACCTTTTTCACTTTCGGCGCTCTCTGGAGCAAAAAAGACAAACGTCCAGCTTTTGCTGCCACAGCAAAGGTGCCAGCGGGGAAAAGTGATGCTGGTTCTCACTGCCTCCTGGAACCCCTTCAAATGCCCCAGACAATTTGGCCCTCTCTGCTTTCCTGAGGACTCTATCCTCAAAAGCACCTTTTTTCACTTTCGGCGCTCTCTGGATCAAAAAAGACAAATGTCCAGCTTTTGCTGCCACAGCAAAAGTGCCAGCGGGGAAAAGTGATGCTGGTTCTCACTGCCTCCTGGAACCCCTTCAAATGCCCCAGACAATTTGGCCCTCTCTGCTTTCCTGAGGACTCTATCCTCAAAAGCACCTTTTTTCACTTTCGGCGCTCTCTGGAGCAAAAAAGACAAACGTCCAGCTTTTGCTGCCACAGCAAAGGTGCCAGCGGGGAAAAGTGATGCTGGTTCTCACTGCCTCCTGGAACCCCTTCAAATGCCCCAGACAATTTGTCCCTCTCTGCTTTCCTGAGCACTCTATCCTCAAAAGCACCTATTTTCACTTTCGGCGCTGTCTGGAGCAAAAAAGACAAACGTCCAGCTTTTGCTGCCACAGCAAAAGTGCCAGCGGGGAAAAGTGATGCTGGTCCTCACTGCCTCCTGGAACCCCTTCAAATGCCCCAGACAATGTGGCCCTCTCTGCTTTCCTGAGGACTCTATCCGCAAAAGCACCTTTTTTCACTTTCGGCGCTCTCTGGAGCAAAAAAGAAAAACGTCCAGCTTTTGCTGCCACAGCAAAGGTGCCAGCGGGGAAAAGTGATGCTGGTTCTCACTGCCTCCTGGAACCCCTTCAAATGCCCCAGACAATTTGGCCCTCTCTGCTTTCCTGAGGACTCTATCCTCAAAAGAACCTTTTTTCACTTTCGGCGCTCTCTGGAGCAAAAAAGACAAACATCCAGCTTTTGCTGCCGCAGCAAAGGTGCCAGCGGGGAAAAGTGATGCTGGTTCTCACTGCCTCCTGGAACCCCTTCAAATGCCCCAGACAATTTGGCCCTCTCTGCTTTCCTTAAGACTCTATCGTCAAAAGCACCTTTTTCACTTTCGGCGCTCTCTGGAGCAAAAAAGACAAACGTCCAGCTTTTGCTGCCACAGCAAAGGTGCCAGCGGGGAAAAGTGATGCTGGTTCTCACTGCCTCCTGGAACCCCTTCAAATGCCCCAGACAATTTGGCCCTCTCTGCTTTCCTGAGGACTATATCCTCAAAAGCACCTTTTTTCACTTTCGGCGCTGTCTGGAGCAAAAAAGACAAACGTCCAGCTTTTGCTGCCACAGCAAAAGTGCCAGCGGGGAAAAGTGATGCTGGTCCTCACTGCCTCCTGGAACCCCTTCAAATGCCCCAGACAATTTGGCCCTCTCTGCTTTCCTGAGGACTCTATCCTCAAAAGCACCTTTTTTCACTTTCGGCGCTGTCTGGAGCAAAAAAGACAAACGTCCAGCTTTTGCTGCCACAGCAAAGGTGCCAGCGGGGAAAAGTGATGCTGGTTCTCACTGCCTCCTGGAACCCCTTCAAATGCCCCAGACAATTTGGCCCTCTCTGCTTTCCTGAGGACTCTATCCTCAAAAGCACCTTTTTTCACTTTCGGCGCTCTCTGGAGCAAAAAAGAAAAACGTCCAGCTTTTGCTGCCGCAGCAAAGGTGCCAGCGGGGAAAAGTGATGCTGGTTCTCACTGCCTCCTGGAACCCCTTCAAATGCCCCAGACAATTTGGCCCTCTCTGCTTTCCTGAGGACTCTATCCTCAAAAGCACCTTTTTCACTTTCGGCGCTCTCTGGAGCAAAAAAGACAAACGTCCAGCTTTTGCTGCCACAGCAAAGGTGCCAGCGGGGAAAAGTGATGCTGGTTCTCACTGCCTCCTGGAACCCCTTCAAATGACCCAGACAATTTGGCCCTCTCTGCTTTCCTGAGGACTCTATCCTCAAAAGCACCTTTTTTCACTTTCGGCGCTCTCTGGAGCAAAAAAGACAAACGTCCAGCTTTTGCTGCCACAGCAAAAGTGCCAGCGGGGAAAAGTGATGCTGGTCCTCACTGCCTCCTGGAACCCCTTCAAATGCCCCAGACAATTTGGCCCTCTCTGCTTTCCTGAGGACTCTATCCGCAAAAGCACCTTTTTTCACTTTCGGCGCTCTCTGGAGCAAAAAAGACAAACGTCCAGCTTTTGCTGCCACAGCAAAGGTGCCAGCGGGGAAAAGTGATGCTGGTTCTCACTGCCTCCTGGAACCCCTTCAAATGCCCCAGACAATTTGGCCCTCTCTGCTTTCCTGAGGACTCTATCCTCAAAAGAACCTTTTTTCACTTTCGGCGCTCTCTGGAGCAAAAAAGACAAACATCCAGCTTTTGCTGCCGCAGCAAAGGTGCCAGCGGGGAAAAGTGATGCTGGTTCTCACTGCCTCCTGGAACCCCTTCAAATGCCCCAGACAATTTGGCCCTCTCTGCTTTCCTGAGGACTCTATCCTCAAAAGCACCTTTTTCACTTTCGGCGCTCTCTGGAGCAAAAAAGACAAACGTCCAGCTTTTGCTGCCACAGCAAAGGTGCCAGCGGGGAAAAGTGATGCTGGTTCTCACTGCCTCCTGGAACCCCTTCAAATGCCCCAGACAATTTGGCCCTCTCTGCTTTCCTGAGGACTCTATCCTCAAAAGCACCTTTTTTCACTTTCGGCGCTGTCTGGAGCAAAAAAGACAAACGTCCAGCTTTTGCTGCCACAGCAAAAGTGCCAGCGGGGAAAAGTGATGCTGGTCCTCACTGCCTCCTGGAACCCCTTCAAATGCCCCAGACAATTTGGCCCTCTCTGCTTTCCTGAGGACTCTATCCTCAAAAGCACCTTTTTTCACTTTCGGCGCTCTCTGGAGCAAAAAAGACAAACGTCCAGCTTTTGCTGCCACAGCAAAGGTGCCAGCGGGGAAAAGTGATGCTGGTTCTCACTGCCTCCTGGAACCCCTTCAAATGCCCCAGACAATTTGGCCCTCTCTGCTTTCCTGAGGACTCTATCCTCAAAAGCACCTTTTTTCACTTTCGGCGCTCTCTGGAGCAAAAAAGAAAAACGTCCAGCTTTTGCTGCCGCAGCAAAGGTGCCAGCGGGGAAAAGTGATGCTGGTTCTCACTGCCTCCTGGAACCCCTTCAAATGCCCCAGACAATTTGGCCCTCTCTGCTTTCCTGAGGACTCTATCCTCAAAAGCACCTTTTTTCACTTTCGGCGCTCTCTGGAGCAAAAAAGAAAAATGTCCAGCTTTTGCTGCCACAGCAAAAGTGCCAGCGGGGAAAAGTGATGCTGGTTCTCACTGCCTCCTGGAACCCCTTCAAATGCCCCAGACAATTTGGCCCTCTCTGCTTTCCTGAGGACTCTATCCTCAAAAGCACCTTTTTTCACTTTCGGCGCTCTCTGCAGCAAAAAAGACAAACGTCCAGCTTTTGCTGCCACAGCAAAGGTGCCAGCGGGGAAAAGTGATGCTGGTTCTCACTGCCTCCTGGAACCCCTTCAAATGCCCCAGACAATTTGGCCCTCTCTGCTTTCCTGAGCACTCTATCCTCAAAAGCACCTATTTTCAATTTTTGCGCTGTCTGGAGCAAAAAAGACAAACGTCCAGCTTTTGCTGCCACAGCAAAAGTGCCAGCGGGGAAAAGTGATGCTGGTCCTCACTGCCTCCTGGAACCCCTTCAAATGCCCCAGACAATTTGGCCCTCTCTGCTTTCCTGAGGACTCTATCCGCAAAAGCACCTTTTTTCACTTTCGGCGCTCTCTGGAGCAAAAAAGACAAACGTCCAGCTTTTGCTGCCACAGCAAAGGTGCCAGCGGGGAAAAGTGATGCTGGTTCTCACTGCCTCCTGGAACTCCTTCAAATGCCCCAGACAATTTGGCCCTCTCTGCTTTCCTGAGGACTCTATCCTCAAAAGAACCTTTTTTCACTTTCGGCGCTCTCTGGAGCAAAAAAGACAAACGTCCAGCTTTTGCTGCCACAGCAAAGGTGCCAGCGGGGAAAAGTGATGCTGGTTCTCACTGCCTCCTGGAACCCCTTCAAATGCCCCAGACAATTTGGCCCTCTCTGTTTTCCTGAGGACTCTATCGTCAAAAGCACCTTTTTCACTTTCGGCGCTCTATGGAGCAAAAAAGACCAACGTCCAGCTTTTGCTGCCACAGCAAAGGTGCCAGCGGGGAAAAGTGATGCTGGTTCTCACTGCCTCCTGAAACCCCTTCAAATGCCCCAGACAATTTGGCCCTCTCTGCTTTCCTGAGCACTCTATCCTCAAAAGCACCTTTTTCATTTTCGGCGCTCTCTGGAGCAAAAAAGACAAACGTCCAGCTTTTGCTGCCACAGCAAAGGTGCCAGCGGGGAAAAGTGATGCTGGTTCTCACTGCCTCCTGGAACCCCTTCAAATGCCCCAGACAATTTGGCCCTCTCTGCTTTCCTGAGGACTCTATCCTCAAAAGCACCTATTTTCACTTTCGGCGCTGTCTGGAGCAAAAAAGACAAACGTCAAGCTTTTGCTGCCACAGCAAAAGTGCCAGCGGGGAAAAGTGATGCTGGTCCTCACTGCCTCCTGGAACCCCTTCAAATGCCCCAGACAATTTGGCCCTCTCTGCTTTCCTGAGGACTCTATCCGCAAAAGCACCTTTTTTCACTTTCGGCGCTCTCTGGAGCAAAAAAGACAAACGTCCAGCTTTTGCTGCCACAGCAAAGGTGCCAGCGGGGAAAAGTGATGCTGGTTCTCACTGCCTCCTGGAACCCCTTCAAATGCCCCAGACAATTTGGCCCTCTCTGCTTTCCTGAGGACTCTATCCTCAAAAGAACCTTTTTTCACTTTCGGCGCTCTCTGGAGCAAAAAAGACAAACGTCCAGCTTTTGCTGCCGCAGCAAAGGTGCCAGCGGGGAAAAGTGATGCTGGTTCTCACTGCCTCCTGGAACCCCTTCAAATGCCCCAGACAATTTGGCCCTCTCTGCTTTCCTGAGGACTCTATCGTCAAAAGCACCTTTTTCACTTTCGGCGCTCTCTGGGGCAAAAAAGACAAACGTCCAGCTTTTGCTGCCACAGCAAAGGTGCCAGCGGGGAAAAGTGATGCTGGTTCTCACTGCCTCCTGGAACCCCTTCAAATGCCCCAGACAATTTGGCCCTCTCTGCTTTCCTGAGGACTCTATCCTCAAAAGCACCTTTTTTCACTTTCGGCGCTCTCTGGAGCAAAAAAGACAAATGTCCAGCTTTTGCTGCCACAGCAAAGGTGCCAGCGGGGAAAAGTGATGCTGGTTCTCACTGCCTCCTGGAACCCCTTCAAATGCCCCAGACAATTTGGCCCTCTCTGCTTTCCTGAGGACTCTATCCTCAAAAGCACCTTTTTTCACTTTCGGCGCAGTCTGGAGCAAAAAAGACAAACGTCCAGCTTTTGCTGCCACAGCAAAGGTGCCAGCGGGGAAAAGTGATGCTGGTTCTCACTGCCTCCTGGAACCCCTTCAAATGCCCCAGACAATTTGGCCCTCTCTGCTTTCCTGAGGACTCTATCCTCAAAAGAACCTTTTTTCACTTTCGGCGCTCTCTGGAGCAAAAAAGACAAACGTCCAGCTTTTGCTGCCGCAGCAAAGGTGCCAGCGGGGAAAAGTGATGCTGGTTCTCACTGCCTCCTGGAACCCCTTCAAATGCCCCAGACAATTTGGCCCTCTCTGCTTTCCTGAGGACTATATCCTCAAAAGCACCTATTTTCACTTTCGGCGCTGTCTGGAGCAAAAAAGACAAACGTCCAGCTTTTGCTGCCACAGCAAAAGTGCCAGCGGGGAAAAGTGATGCTGGTCCTCACTGCCTCCTGGAACCCCTTCAAATGCCCCAGACAATTTGGCCCTCTCTGCTTTCCTGAGGACTCTATCCGCAAAAGCACCTTTTTTCACTTTCGGCGCTCTCTGGAGCAAAAAAGACAAACGTCCAGCTTTTGCTGCCACAGCAAAGGTGCCAGCGGGGAAAAGTGATGCTGGTCCTCACTGCCTCCTGGAACCCCTTCAAATGCCCCAGACAATTTGGCCCTCTCTGCTTTCCTGAGGACTCTATCCTCAAAAGCACCTTTTTTCACTTTCGGCGCTCTCTGGAGCAAAAAAGACAAACGTCCAGCTTTTGCTGCCGCAGCAAAGGTGCCAGCGGGGAAAAGTGATGCTGGTTCTCACTGCCTCCTGGAACCCCTTCAAATGCCCCAGACAATTTGGCCCTCTCTGCTTTCCTGAGGACTCTATCCTCAAAAGAACCTTTTTTCACTTTCGGCGCTGTCTGGAGCAAAAAAGACAAACGTCCAGCTTTTGCTGCCACAGCAAAGGTGCCAGCGGGGAAAAGTGATGCTGGTTCTCACTGCCTCCTGGAACCCCTTCAAATGCCCCAGACAATTTGGCCCTCTCTGCTTTCCTGAGGACTCTATCCTCAAAAGCATCTTTTTTCACTTTCGGCGCTCTCTGGAGCAAAAAAGACAAACGTCCAGCTTTTGCTGCCACAGCAAAGGTGCCAGCGGGGAAAAGTGATGCTGGTTCTCACTGCCTCCTGGAACCCCTTCAAATGCCCCAGACAATTTGGCCCTCTCTGCTTTCCTGAGCACTCTATCCTCAAAAGCACCTTTTTTCACTTTCGGCGCTGTCTGGAGCAAAAAAGACAAACGTCCAGCTTTTGCTGCCACAGCAAAGGTGCCAGCGGGGAAAAGTGATGCTGGTTCTCACTGCCTCCTGGAACCCCTTCAAATGCCCCAGACAATTTGGCCCTCTCTGCTTTCCTGAGGACTCTATCCTCAAAAGCAACTTTTTTTCACTTTCGGCGCTCTCTGGAGCAAAAAAGACAAACGTCCAGCTTTTGCTGCCACAGCAAAAGTGCCAGCGGGGAAAAGTGATGCTGGTCCTCACTGCCTCCTGGAACCCCTTCAAATGCCCCAGACAATTTGGCCCTCTCTGCTTTCCTGAGGACTCTATCCTCAAAAGCACCTTTTTTCACTTTCGGCGCTGTCTGGAGCAAAAAAGACAAACGTCCAGCTTTTGCTGCCACAGCAAAGGTGCCAGCGGGGAAAAGTGATGCTGGTTCTCACTGCCTCCTGGAACCCCTTCAAATGCCCCAGACAATTTGGCCCTCTCTGCTTTCCTGAGGACTCTATCCTCAAAAGCACCTTTTTTCACTTTCGGCGCTGTCTGGAGCAAAAAAGACAAACGTCCAGCTTTTGCTGCCACAGCAAAGGTGCCAGCGGGGAAAAGTGATGCTGGTCCTCACTGCCTCCTGGAACCCCTTCAAATGCCCCAGACAATTTGGCCCTCTCTGCTTTCCTGAGGACTCTATCCTCAAAAGCACCTTTTTTCACTTTCGGCGCTCTCTGGAGCAAAAAAGACAAATGTCCAGCTTTTGCTGCCACAGCAAAGGTGACAGCGGGGAAAAGTGATGCTGGTTCTCACTGCCTCCTGGAACCCCTTCAAATGCCCCAGACAATTTGGCCCTCTCTGCTTTCCTGAGGACTCTATCCTCAAAAGCACCTTTTTTCACTTTCGGCGCTCTCTGGAGCAAAAAAGACAAACGTCCAGCTTTTGCTGCCACAGCAAAGGTGCCAGCGGGGAAAAGTGATGCTGGTTCTCACTGCCTCCTGGAACCCCTTCAAATGCCCCAGACAATTTGGCCCTCTCTGCTTTCCTGAGGACTCTATCCTCAAAAGCACCTTTTTTCACTTTCGGCGCTCTCTGGAGCAAAAAAGACAAACGTCCAGCTTTTGCTGCCACAGCAAAGGTGCCAGCGGGGAAAAGTGATGCTGGTTCTCACTGCCTCCTGGAACCCCTTCAAATGCCCCAGACAATTTGGCCCTCTCTGCTTTCCTGAGGACTCTATCCTCAAAAGCAACTTTTTTCACTTTCCGCGCTCTCTGGAGCAAAAAAGACAAACGTCCAGCTTTTGCTGCCACAGCAAAAGGTGCCAGCGGGGAAAAGTGATGCTGGTCCTCACTGCCTCCTGGAACCCCTTCAAATGCCCCAGACTCCTGCTGCAATTTGGCCCTCTCTGCTTTCCTGAGGACTCTATCCTCAAAAGCACCTTTTTTCACTTTCCGCGCTGTCTGGAGCAAAAAAGACAAACGTCCAGCTTTTGCTGCCACAGCAAAGGTGCCAGCGGGGAAAAGTGATGCTGGTTCCTCACTGCCTCCTGGAACCCCTTCAAATGCCCGGCCCTCTCTGCTTTCCTGAGGACTCTATCCTCAAAAGCACCTTTTTTCACTTTCGGCGCTGTCTGGAGCAAAAAAGACAAACGTCCAGCTTTTGCTGCCACAGCAAAGGTGCCAGCGGGGAAAAGTGATGCTGGTTCTCACTGCCTCCTGGAACCCCTTCAAATGCCCCAGACAATTTGGCCCTCTCTGCTTTCCTGAGGACTCTATCCTCAAAAGCACCTTTTTTCACTTTCGGCGCTCTCTGGAGCAAAAAAGACAAATGTCCAGCTTTTGCTGCCACAGCAAAGGTGACAGCGGGGAAAAGTGATGCTGGTTCTCACTGCCTCCTGGAACCCCTTCAAATGCCCCAGACAATTTGGCCCTCTCTGCTTTCCTGAGGACTCTATCCTCAAAAGCACCTTTTTTCACTTTCGGCGCAGTCTGGAGCAAAAAAGACAAACGTCCAGCTTTTGCTGCCACAGCAAAGGTGCCAGCGGGGAAAAGTGATGCTGGTTCTCACTGCCTCCTGGAACCCCTTCAAATGCCCCAGACAATTTGGCCCTCTCTGCTTTCCTGAGCACTCTATCCTCAAAAGCACCTTTTTTCACTTTCGGCGCTCTCTGGAGCAAAAAAGACAAACGTCCAGTTTTTGCTGCCACAGCAAAAGTGCCAGCGGGGAAAAGTGATGCTGGTCCTCACTGCCTCCTGGAACCCCTTCAAATGCCCCAGACAATTTGGCCCTCTCTGCTTTCCTGAGGACTCTATCCGCAAAAGCACCTTTTTTCACTTTCGGCGCTGTCTGGAGCAAAAAAGACAAACGTCCAGCTTTTGCTGCCACAGCAAAGGTGCCAGCGGGGAAAAGTGATGCTGGTTCTCACTGCCTCCTGGAACCCCTTCAAATGCCCCAGACAATTTGGCCCTCTCTGCTTTCCTGAGGACTCTATCCTCAAAAGAACCTTTTTTCACTTTCGGCGCTCTCTGGAGCAAAAAAGACAAACGTCCAGCTTTTGCTGCCGCAGCAAAGGTGCCAGCGGGGAAAAGTGATGCTGGTCCTCACTGCCTCCTGGAACCCCTTCAAATGCCCCAGACAATTTGGCCCTCTCTGCTTTCCTGAGGACTCTATCGTCAAAAGCACCTTTTTCATTTTCGGCGCTGTCTGGAGCAAAAAAGACAAACGTCCAGCTTTTGCTGCCACAGCAAAGGTGCCAGCGGGGAAAAGTGATGCTGGTTCTCACTGCCTCCTGGAACCCCTTCAAATGCCCCAGACAATTTGGCGCTCTCTGCTTTCCTGAGGACTATATCCTCAAAAGCACCTATTTTCACTTTCGGCGCTGTCTGGAGCAAAAAAGACAAACGTCCAGCTTTTGCTGCCGCAGCAAAGGTGCCAGCGGGGAAAAGTGATGCTGGTCCTCACTGCCTCCTGGAACCCCTTCAAATGCCCCAGACAATTTGGCCCTCTCTGCTTTCCTGAGGACTCTATCGTCAAAAGCACCTTTTTCATTTTCGGCGCTGTCTGGAGCAAAAAAGACAAACGTCCAGCTTTTGCTGCCACAGCAAAGGTGCCAGCGGGGAAAAGTGATGCTGGTTCTCACTGCCTCCTGGAACCCCTTCAAATGCCCCAGACAATTTGGCGCTCTCTGCTTTCCTGAGGACTATATCCTCAAAAGCACCTATTTTCACTTTCGGCGCTGTCTGGAGCAAAAAAGACAAACGTCCAGCTTTTGCTGCCACAGCAAAAGTGCCAGCGGGGAAAAGTGATGCTGGTCCTCACTGCCTCCTGGAACCCCTTCAAATGCCCCAGACAATTTGGCCCTCTCTGCTTTCCTGAGGACTCTATCCGCAAAAGCACCTTTTTTCACTTTCGGCGCTCTCTGGAGCAAAAAAGACAAACGTCCAGCTTTTGCTGCCACAGCAAAGGTGCCAGCGGGGAAAAGTGATGCTGGTTCTCACTGCCTCCTGGAACCCCTTCAAATGCCCCAGACAATTTGGCCCTCTCTGCTTTCCTGAGGACTCTATCCTCAAAAGAACCTTTTTTCACTTTCGGCGCTCTCTGGAGCAAAAAAGACAAACGTCCAGCTTTTGCTGCCGCAGCAAAGGTGCCAGCGGGGAAAAGTGATGCTGGTTCTCACTGCCTCCTGGAACCCCTTCAAATGCCCCAGACAATTTGGCCCTCTCTGCTTTCCTGAGGACTCTATCCGCAAAAGCACCTTTTTTCACTTTCGGCGCTCTCTAGAGCAAAAAAGACAAACGTCCAGCTTTTGCTGCCACAGCAAAAGTGCCAGCGGGGAAAAGTGATGCTGGTCCTCACTGCCTCCTGGAACCCCTTCAAATGCCCCAGACAATTTGGCCCTCTCTGCTTTCCTGAGGACTCTATCCTCAAAAGCAACTTTTTTCACTTTCGGCGCTCTCTGGAGCAAAAAAGACAAACGTCCAGCTTTTGCTGCCACAGCAAAAGTGCCAGCGGGGAAAAGTGATGCTGGTTCTCACTGCCTCCTGGAACCCCTTCAAATGCCCCAGACAATTTGGCCCTCTCTGCTTTCCTGAGGACTCTATCCTCAAAAGTAGCTTTTTTCACTTTCGGCGCTCTCTGGAGCAAAAAAGACAAACGTACAGCTTTTGCTGCCACAGCAAAGGTGCCAGCGGGGAAAAGTGATGCTGGTTCTCACTGCCTCCTGGAACCCCTTCAAATGCCCCAGACAATTTGGCCCTCTCTGCTTTCCTGAGGACTCTATCCTCAAAAGAACCTTTTTTCACTTTCGGCGCTGTCTGGAGCAAAAAAGACAAACGTCCAGCTTTTGCTGCCACAGCAAAGATGCCAGCGGGGAAAAGTGATGCTGGTTCTCACTGCCTCCTGGAACCCCTTCAAATGCCCCAGACAATTTGGCCCTCTCTGCTTTCCTGAGGACTCTATCCTCAAAAGCACCTTTTTTCACTTTCGGCGCTCTCTGGAGCAAAAAAGACAAACGTCCAGCTTTTGCTGCCACAGCAAAGGTGCCAGCGGGGAAAAGTGATGCTGGTTCTCACTGCCTCCTGGAACCCCTTCAAATGCCCCAGACAATTTGGCCCTCTCTGCTTTCCTGAGCACTCTATCCTCAAAAGCACCTTTTTTCACTTTAGCGCTGTCTGGAGCAAAAAAGACAAACGTCCAGCTTTTGCTGCCACAGCAAAGGTGCCAGCGGGGAAAAGTGATGCTGGTTCTCACTGCCTCCTGGAACCCCTTCAAATGCCCCAGACAATTTGGCCCTCTCTGCTTTCCTGAGGACTCTATCCTCAAAAGCACCTTTTTTCACTTTCGGCGCTCTCTGGAGCAAAAAAGACAAACGTCCAGCTTTTGCTGCCACAGCAAAAGTGCCAGCGGGGAAAAGTGATGCTGGTCCTCACTGCCTCCTGGAACCCCTTCAAATGCCCCAGACAATTTGGCCCTCTCTGCTTTCCTGAGGACTCTATCCTCAAAAGCACCTTTTTTCACTTTCGGCGCTCTCTGGAGCAAAAAAGACAAACGTCCAGCTTTTGCTGCCACAGCAAAGGTGCCAGCGGGGAAAAGTGATGCTGGTTCTCACTGCCTCCTGGAACCCCTTCAAATGCCCCAGACAATTTGGCCCTCTCTGCTTTCCTGAGGACTCTATCCTCAAAAGCACCTTTTTTCACTTTCGGCGCTGTCTGGAGCAAAAAAGACAAACGTCCAGCTTTTGCTGCCACAGCAAAGGTGCCAGCGGGGAAAAGTGATGCTGGTCCTCACTGCCTCCTGGAACCCCTTCAAATGCCCCAGACAATTTGGCCCTCTCTGCTTTCCTGAGGACTCTATCCTCAAAAGCACCTTTTTCACTTTCGGTGCTCTCTGGAGCAAAAAAGACAAACGTCCAGCTTTTGCTGCCACAGCAAAGGTGCCAGCGGGGAAAAGTGATGCTGGTTCTCACTGCCTCCTGGAACCCCTTCAAATGCCCCAGACAATTTGGCCCTCTCTGCTTTCCTGAGGACTCTATCGTCAAAAGCACCTTTTTTCACTTTCGGCGCTCTCTGGAGCAAAAAAGACAAATGTCCAGCTTTTGCTGCCACAGCAAAAGTGCCAGCGGGGAAAAGTGATGCTGGTTCTCACTGCCTCCTGGAACCCCTTCAAATGCCCCAGACAATTTGGCCCTCTCTGCTTTCCTTAGGACTCTATCCTCAAAAGCACCTTTTTCACTTTCGGCGCTCTCTGGAGCAAAAAAGACAAACGTCCAGCTTTTGCTGCCACAGCAAAGGTGCCAGCGGGGAAAAGTGATGCTGGTTCTCACTGCCTCCTGGAACCCCTTCAAATGCCCCAGACAATTTGGCCCTCTCTGCTTTCCTGAGGACTATATCCTCAAAAGCACCTATTTTCAATTTCGGAGCTGTCTGGAGCAAAAAAGACAAACGTCCAGCTTTTGCTGCCACAGCAAAAGTGCCAGCGGGGAAAAGTGATGCTGGTCCTCACTGCCTCCTGGAACCCCTTCAAATGCCCCAGACAATTTGGCCCTCTCTGCTTTCCTGAGGACTCTATCCGCAAAAGCACCTTTTTTCACTTTCGGCGCTCTCTGGAGCAAAAAAGACAAACGTCCAGCTTTTGCTGCCACAGCAAAGGTGCCAGCGGGGAAAAGTGATGCTGGTTCTCACTGCCTCCTGGAACCCCTTCAAATGCCCCAGACAATTTGGCCCTCTCTGCTTTCCTGAGGACTCTATCCTCAAAAGAACCTTTTTTCACTTTCGGCGCTCTCTGGAGCAAAAAAGACAAACGTCCAGCTTTTGCTGCCGCAGCAAAGGTGCCAGCGGGGAAAAGTGATGCTGGTTCTCACTGCCTCCTGGAACCCCTTCAAATGCCCCAGACAATTTGGCCCTCTCTGCTTTCCTGAGGACTCTATCGTCAAAAGCACCTTTTTCACTTTCGGCGCTCTCTGGAGCAAAAAAGACAAACGTCCAGCTTTTGCTGCCACAGCAAAGGTGCCAGCGGTGAAAAGTGATGCTGGTTCTCACTGCCTCCTGGAACCCCTTCAAATGCCCCAGACAATTTGGCCCTCTCTGCTTTCCTGAGGACTCTATCCTCAAAAGCACCTTTTTTCACTTTCGGCGCTCTCTGGAGCAAAAAAGACAATCGTCCAGCTTTTGCTGCCACAGCAAAAGTGCCAGCGGGGAAAAGTGATGCTGGTTCTCACTGCCTCCTGGAACCCCTTCAAATGCCCCAGACAATTTGGCCCTCTCTGCTTTCCTGAGGACTCTATCCTCAAAAGCACCTTTTTTCACTTTCGGCGCTCTCTGGAGCAAAAAAGACAAACGTCCAGCTTTTGCTGCCACAGCAAAGGTGCCAGCGGGGAAAAGTGATGCTGGTTCTCACTGCCTCCTGGAACCCCTTCAAATGCCCCAGACAATTTGGCCCTCTCTGCTTTCCTGAGGACTCTATCCTCAAAAGCACCTTTTTTCACTTTCGGCGCTCTCTGGAGCAAAAAAGACAAACGTCCAGCTTTTGCTGCCACAGCAAAGGTGCCAGCGGGGAAAAGTGATGCTGGTTCTCACTGCCTCCTGGAACCCCTTCAAATGCCCCAGACAATTTGGCCCTCTCTGCTTTCCTGAGGACTCTATCCTCAAAAGCAACTTTTTTCACTTTCGGCGCTCTCTGGAGCAAAAAAGACAAACGTCCAGCTTTTGCTGCCACAGCAAAAGTGCCAGCGGGGAAAAGTGATGCTGGTTCTCACTGCCTCCTGGAACCCCTTCAAATGCCCCAGACAATTTGGCCCTCTCTGCTTTCCTGAGGACTCTATCCTCAAAAGCACCTTTTTTCACTTTCGGCGCTCTCTGGAGCAAAAAAGACAAACGTCCAGCTTTTGCTGCCACAGCAAAGGTGCCAGCGGGGAAAAGTGATGCTGGTTCTCACTGCCTCCTGGAACCCCTTCAAATGCCCCAGACAATTTGGCCCTCTCTGCTTTCCTGAGGACTCTATCCTCAAAAGCACCTTTTTTCACTTTCGGCGCTGTCTGGAGCAAAAAAGACAAACGTCCAGCTTTTTCTGCCACAGCAAAGGTGCCAGCGGGGAAAAGTGATGCTGGTCCTCACTGCCTCCTGGAACCCCTTCAAATGCCCCAGACAATTTGGCCCTCTCTGCTTTCCTGAGGACTCTATCCTCAAAAGCACCTTTTTTCACTTTCGGCGCTGTCTGGAGCAAAAAAGACAAATGTCCAGCTTTTGCTGCCACAGCAAAAGTGCCAGCGGGGAAAAGTGATGCTGGTTCTCACTGCCTCCTGGAACCCCTTCAAATGCCCCAGACAATTTGGCCCTCTCTGCTTTCCTGAGGACTCTATCCTCAAAAGCACCTTTTTTCACTTTCGGCGCTGTCTGGAGCAAAAAAGACAAACGTCCAGCTTTTGCTGCCGCAGCAAAGGTGCCAGCGGGGAAAAGTGATGCTGGTTCTCACTGCCTCCTGGAACCCCTTCAAATGCCCCAGACAATTTGGCCTTCTCTGCTTTCCTGAGGACTCTATCCTCAAAAGCACCTTTTTCACTTTCGGTGCTCTCTGGAGCAAAAAAGACAAACGTCCAGCTTTTGCTGCCACAGCAAAGGTGCCAGCGGGGAAAAGTGATGCTGGTTCTCACTGCCTCCTGGAACCCCTTCAAATGCACCAGACAATTTGGCCCTCTCTGCTTTCCTGAGGACTCTATCGTCAAAAGCACGTTTTTTCACTTTCGGCGCTCTCTGGAGCAAAAAAGACAAATGTCCAGCTTTTGCTGCCACAGCAAAAGTGCCAGCGGGGAAAAGTGATGCTGGTTCTCACTGCCTCCTGGAACCCCTTCAAATGCCCCAGACAATTTGGCCCTCTCTGCTTTCCTGAGGACTCTATCCTCAAAAGCACCTTTTTCACTTTCGGCGCTCTCTGGAGCAAAAAAGACAAACGTCCAGCTTTTGCTGCCACAGCAAAGGTGCCAGCGGGGAAAAGTGATGCTGGTTCTCACTGCCTCCTGGAACCCCTTCAAATGCCCCAGACAATTTGGCCCTCTCTGCTTTCCTGAGGACTCTATCCTCAAAAGCACCTTTTTTCACTTTCGGCGCTGTCTGGAGCAAAAAAGACAAACGTCCAGCTTTTGCTGCCACAGCAAAGGTGCCAGCGGGGAAAAGTGATGCTGGTTCTCACTGCCTCCTGGAACCCCTTCAAATGCCCCAGACAATTTGGCCCTCTCTGCTTTCCTGAGGACTCTATCCTCAAAAGCAACTTTTTTCACTTTCGGCGCTGTCTGGAGCAAAAAAGACAAATGTCCAGCTTTTGCTGCCACAGCAAAAGTGCCAGCGGGGAAAAGTGATGCTGCTTCTCACTGCCTCCTGGAACCCCTTCAAATGCCCCAGACAATTTGGCCCTCTCTGCTTTCCTGAGGACTCTATCCTCAAAAGCACCTTTTTTCACTTTCGGCGCTGTCTGGTGCAAAAAAGACAAACGTCCAGCTTTTGCTGCCGCAGCAAAGGTGCCAGCGGGGAAAAGTGATGCTGGTTCTCACTGCCTCCTGGAACCCCTTCAAATGCCCCAGACAATTTGGCCCTCTCTGCTTTCCTGAGGACTCTATCGTCAAAAGCACCTTTTTCACTTTCGGTGCTCTCTGGAGCAAAAAAGACAAACGTCCAGCTTTTGCTGCCACAGCAAAGGTGCCAGCGGGGAAAAGTGATGCTGGTTCTCACTGCCTCCTGGAACCCCTTCAAATGCCCCAGACAATTTGGCCCTCTCTGCTTTCCTGAGGACTCTATCCTCAAAAGCACCTTTTTTCACTTTCGGCGCTCTCTGGAGCAAAAAAGACAAATGTCCAGCTTTTGCTGCCACAGCAAAGGTGCCAGCGGGGAAAAGTGATGCTGGTTCTCACTGCCTCCTGGAACCCCTTCAAATGCCCCAGACAATTTGGCCCTCTCTGCTTTCCTGAGGACTCTATCCTCAAAAGCACCTTTTTCACTTTCGGCGCTGTCTGGAGCAAAAAAGACAAACGTCCAGCTTTTGCTGCCACAGCAAAGGTGCCAGCGGGGAAAAGTGATGCTGGTTCTCACTGCCTCCTGGAACCCCTTCAAATGCCCCAGACAATTTGGCCCTCTCTGCTTTCCTGAGGACTATAACCTCAAAAGCACCTATTTTCACTTTCGGCGCTGTCTGGAGCAAAAAAGACAAACGTCCAGCTTTTGCTGCCACAGCAAAAGTGCCAGCGGGGAAAAGTGATGCTGGTTCTCACTGCCTCCTGGAACCCCTTCAAATGCCCCAGACAATTTGGCCCTCTCTGCTTTCCTGAGGACTCTATCCGCAAAAGCACCTTTTTTCACTTTCGGCGCTCTCTGGAGCAAAAAAGACAAACGTCCAGCTTTTGCTGCCACAGCAAAGGTGCCAGCGGGGAAAAGTGATGCTGGTTCTCACTGCCTCCTGGAACCCCTTCAAATGCCCCAGACAATTTGGCCCTCTCTGCTTTCCTGAGGACTCTATCCTCAAAAGCACCTTTTTCACTTTCGGCGCTCTCTGGAGCAAAAAAGACAAACGTCCAGCTTTTGCTGCCACAGCAAAAGTGCCAGCGGGGAAAAGTGATGCTGGTTCTCACTGCCTCCTGGAACCCCTTCAAATGCCCCAGACAATTTGGCCCTCTCTGCTTTCCTGAGGACTATATCCTCAAAAGCACCTATTTTCACTTTCGGCGCTCACTGGAGCAAAAAAGACAAACGTCCAGCTTTTGCTGCCACAGCAAAAGTGCCAGCGGGGAAAAGTGATGCTGGTTCTCACTGCCTCCTGGAACCCCTTCAAATGCCCCAGACAATTTGGCCCTCTCTGCTTTCCTGAGGACTCTATCCGCAAAAGCACCTTTTTTCACTTTCGGCGCTCTCTGGAGCAAAAAAGACAAACGTCCAGCTTTTGTTGCCACAGCAAAGGTGCCAGCGGGGAAAAGTGATGCTGGTTCTCACTGCCTCCTGGAACCCCTTCAAATGCCCCAGACAATTTGGCCCTCTCTGCTTTCCTGAGGACTCTATCCTCAAAAGCACCTTTTTTCACTTTCGGCGCTGTCTGGAGCAAAAAAGACAAACGTCCAGCTTTTGCTGCCACAGCAAAGGTGCCAGCGGGGAAAAGTGATGCTGGTTCTCACTGCCTCCTGGAACCCCTTCAAATGCCCCAGACAATTTGGCCCTCTCTGCTTTCCTGAGGACTCTATCGTCAAAAGCACCTTTTTCACTTTCGGCGCTCTCTGGAGCAAAAAAGACAAACGTCCAGCTTTTGCTGCCACAGCAAAGGTGCCAGCGGGGAAAAGTGATGCTGGTTCTCACTGCCTCCTGGAACCCCTTCAAATGCCCCAGACAATTTGGCCCTCTCTGCTTTCCTGAGGACTCTATCCTCAAAAGCACCTTTTTTCACTTTCGGCGCTCTCTGGAGCAAAAAAGACAAACGTCCAGCTTTTGCTGCCACAGCAAAAGTGCCAGCGGGGAAAAGTGATGCTGGTTCTCACTGCCTCCTGGAACCCCTTCAAATGCCCCAGACAATTTGGCCCTCTCTGCTTTCCTGAGGACTCTATCCTCAAAAGCACCTTTTTTCACTTTCGGCGCTCTCTGGAGCAAAAAAGACAAACGTCCAGCTTTTGCTGCCACAGCAAAGGTGCCAGCGGGAAAAGTGATGCTGGTTCTCACTGCCTCCTGGAACCCCTTCAAATGCCCCAGACAATTTGGCCCTCTCTGCTTTCCTGAGGACTCTATCCTCAAAAGCACCTTTTTTCACTTTCGGCGCTGTCTGGAGCAAAAAAGACAAACGTCCAGCTTTTGCTGCCACAGCAAAGGTGCCAGCGGGGAAAAGTGATGCTGGTTCTCACTGCCTCCTGGAACCCCTTCAAATGCCCCAGACAATTTGGCCCTCTCTGCTTTCCTGAGGACTCTATCCTCAAAAGCACCTTTTTCACTTTCGGTGCTCTCTGGAGCAAAAAAGACAAACGTCCAGCTTTTGCTGCCACAGCAAAGGTGCCAGCGGGGAAAAGTGATGCTGGTTCTCACTGCCTCCTGGAACCCCTTCAAATGCCCCAGACAATTTGGCCCTCTCTGCTTTCCTGAGGACTCTATCGTCAAAAGCACCTTTTTCACTTTCGGTGCTCTCTGGAGCAAAAAAGACAAACGTCCAGCTTTTGCTGCCACAGCAAAGGTGCCAGCGGGGAAAAGTGATGCTGGTTCTCACTGCCTCCTGGAACCCCTTCAAATGCCCCAGACAATTTGGCCCTCTCTGCTTTCCTGAGGACTCTATCCTCAAAAGCACCTTTTTCACTTTCGGCGCTCTCTGGAGCAAAAAAGACAAACGTCCAGCTTTTGCTGCCACAGCAAAGGTGCCAGCGGGGAAAAGTGATGCTGGTTCTCACTGCCTCCTGGAACCCCTTCAAATGCCCCAGACAATTTGGCCCTCTCTGCTTTCCTGAGGACTATATCCTCAAAAGCACCTATTTTCACTTTCGGCGCTGTCTGGAGCAAAAAAGACAAACGTCCAGCTTTTGCTGCCACAGCAAAAGTGCCAGCGGGGAAAAGTGATGCTGGTTCTCACTGCCTCCTGGAACCCCTTCAAATGCCCCAGACAATTTGGCCCTCTCTGCTTTCCTGAGGACTCTATCCTCCAAAAGCACCTTTTTTCACTTTCGGCGCTCTCTGGAGCAAAAAAGACAAACGTCCAGCTTTTGCTGCCACAGCAAAGGTGCCAGCGGGGAAAAGTGATGCTGGTTCTCACTGCCTCCTGGAACCCCTTCAAATGCCCCAGACAATTTGGCCCTCTCTGCTTTCCTGAGGACTCTATCCTCAAAAGCACCTTTTTTCACTTTCGGCGCTCTCTGGAGCAAAAAAGACAAACGTCCAGCTTTTGCTGCCACAGCAAAGGTGCCAGCGGGGAAAAGTGATGCTGGTTCTCACTGCCTCCTGGAACCCCTTCAAATGCACCCAGACAATTTGGCCCTCTCTGCTTTCCTGAGGACTCCTATCCTCAAAAGCACCTTTTTCACTTTCGGCGCTCTCTGGAGCAAAAAAGACAAACGTCCAGCTTTTGCTGCCACAGCAAAGGTGCCAGCGGGGAAAAGTGATGCTGGTTCTCACTGCCTCCTGGAACTCCTTCAAATGCCCCAGACAATTTGGCCCTCTCTGCTTTCCTGAGGACTCTATCCTCAAAAGCACCTTTTTTCACTTTCGGCGCTCTCTGGAGCAAAAAAGACAAACGTCCAGCTTTTGCTGCCGCAGCAAAGGTGCCAGCGGGGAAAAGTGATGCTGGTTCTCACTGCCTCCTGGAACCCCTTCAAATGCACCAGACAATTTGGCCCTCTCTGCTTTCCTGAGGACTCTATCGTCAAAAGCACCTTTTTAACTTTCGGCGCTCTCTGGAGCAAAAAAGACAAACGTCCAGCTTTTGCTGCCACAGCAAAGGTGCCAGCGGGGAAAAGTGATGCTGGTTCTCACTGCCTCCTGGAACCCCTTCAAATGCCCCAGACAATTTGGCCCTCTCTGCTTTCCTGAGGACTCTATCCTCAAAAGCACCTTTTTTCACTTTCGGCGCTCTCTGGAGCAAAAAAGACAAATGTCCAGCTTTTGCTGCCACAGCAAAAGTGCCAGCGGGGAAAAGTGATGCTGGTTCTCACTGCCTCCTGGAACCCCTTCAAATGCCCCAGACAATTTGGCCCTCTCTGCTTTCCTGAGGACTCTATCCTCAAAAGCACCTTTTTTCACTTTCGGCGCTGTCTGGAGCAAAAAAGACAAACGTCCAGCTTTTGCTGCCACAGCAAAGGTGCCAGCGGGGAAAAGTGATGCTGGTTCTCACTGTCTCCTGGAACCCCTTCAAATGCCCCAGACAATTTGGCCCTCTCTGCTTTCCTGAGGACTCTATCCTCAAAAGCACCTTTTTTCACTTTCGGCGCTGTCTGGAGCAAAAAAGACAAACGTCCAGCTTTTGCTGCCACAGCAAAGGTGCCAGCGGGGAAAAGTGATGCTGGTTCTCACTGCCTCCTGGAACCCCTTCAAATGCCCCAGACAATTTGGCCCTCTCTGCTTTCCTGAGGACTCTATCGTCAAAAGCACCTTTTTCACTTTCGGTGCTCTCTGGAGCAAAAAAGACAAACGTCCAGCTTTTGCTGCCACAGCAAAGGTGCCAGCGGGGATAAGTGATGCTGGTTCTCACTGCCTCCTGGAACCCCTTCAAATGCCCCAGACAATTTGGCCCTCTCTGCTTTCCTGAGGACTCTATCGTCAAAAGCACCTTTTTCACTTTCGGCGCTCTCTGGAGCAAAAAAGACAAACGTCCAGCTTTTGCTGCCACAGCAAAGGTGCCAGCGGGGAAAAGTGATGCTGGTTCTCACTGCCTCCTGGAACCCCTTCAAATGCCCCAGACAATTTGGCCCTCTCTGCTTTCCTGAGGACTCTATCGTCAAAAGCACCTTTTTCACTTTCGGTGCTCTCTGGAGCAAAAAAGACAAACGTCCAGCTTTTGCTGCCACAGCAAAGGTGCCAGCGGGGAAAAGTGATGCTGGTTCTCACTGCCTCCTGGAACCCCTTCAAATGCCCCAGACAATTTGGCCCTCTCTGCTTTCCTGAGGACTCTATCCTCAAAAGCACCTTTTTCACTTTCGGCGCTCTCTGGAGCAAAAAAGACAAACGTCCAGCTTTTGCTGCCACAGCAAAGGTGCCAGCGGGGAAAAGTGATGCTGGTTCTCACTGCCTCCTGGAACCCCTTCAAATGCACGAGACAATTTGGCCCTCTCTGCTTTCCTGAGGACTCTATCGTCAAAAGCACCTTTTTTCACTTTCGGCGCTCTCTGGAGCAAAAAAGACAAACGTCCAGCTTTTGCTGCCACAGCAAAGGTGCCAGCGGGGAAAAGTGATGCTGGTTCTCACTGCCTCCTGGAACCCCTTCAAATGCCCCAGACAATTTGGCCCTCTCTGCTTTCCTGAGGACTATATCCTCAAAAGCACCTATTTTCACTTTCGGCGCTGTCTGGAGCAAAAAAGACAAACGTCCAGCTTTTGCTGCCACAGCAAAAGTGCCAGCGGGGAAAAGTGATGCTGGTTCTCACTGCCTCCTGGAACCCCTTCAAATGCCCCAGACAATTTGGCCCTCTCTGCTTTCCTGAGGACTCTATCCGCAAAAGCACCTTTTTTCACTTTCGGCGCTCTCTGGAGCAAAAAAGACAAACGTCCAGCTTTTGCTGCCACAGCAAAGGTGCCAGCGGGGAAAAGTGATGCTGGTTCTCACTGCCTCCTGGAACCCCTTCAAATGCCCCAGACAATTTGGCCCTCTCTGCTTTCCTGAGGACTCTATCCGCAAAAGCACCTTTTTTCACTTTCGGCGCTCTCTGGAGCAAAAAAGACAAACGTCCAGCTTTTGCTGCCACAGCAAAGGTGCCAGCGGGGAAAAGTGATGCTGGTTCTCACTGCCTCCTGGAACCCCTTCAAATGCCCCAGACAATTTGGCCCTCTCTGCTTTCCTGAGGACTCTATCCTCAAAAGAACCTTTTTTCACTTTCGGCGCTCTCTGGAGCAAAAAAGACAAACGTCCAGCTTTTGCTGCCACAGCAAAGGTGCCAGCGGGGAAAAGTGATGCTGGTTCTCACTGCCTCCTGGAACCCCTTCAAATGCCCCAGACAATTTGGCCCTCTCTGCTTTCCTGAGGACTCTATCGTCAAAAGCACCTTTTTCACTTTCGGCGCTCTCTGGAGCAAAAAAGACAAACGTCCAGCTTTTGCTGCCACAGCAAAGGTGCCAGCGGGGAAAAGTGATGCTGGTTCTCACTGCCTCCTGGAACCCCTTCAAATGCCCCAGACAATTTGGCCCTCTCTGCTTTCCTGAGGACTCTATCCTCAAAAGCACCTTTTTTCACTTTCGGCGCTCTCTGGAGCAAAAAAGACAAATGTCCAGCTTTTGCTGCCACAGCAAAAGTGCCAGCGGGGAAAAGTGATGCTGGTTCTCACTGCCTCCTGGAACCCCTTCAAATGCCCCAGACAATTTGGCCCTCTCTGCTTTCCTGAGGACTCTATCCTCAAAAGCACCTTTTTTCACTTTCGGCGCTGTCTGGAGCAAAAAAGACAAACGTCCAGCTTTTGCT
Source organism: Vanellus vanellus (assembly GCF_965231255.1). Classification (NCBI taxonomy): domain Eukaryota; kingdom Metazoa; phylum Chordata; class Aves; order Charadriiformes; family Charadriidae; genus Vanellus; species Vanellus vanellus. Next base: position 30,858 of record NW_028126997.1, read on the forward strand.
GCCACAGCAAAGGTGCCAGCGGGGAAAAGTGATGCTGGTTCTCACTGCCTCCTGGAACCCCTTCAAATGCCCCAGACAATTTGGCCCTCTCTGCTTTCCTGAGGACTCTATCCTCAAAAGCACCTTTTTTCACTTTCGGCGCTGTCTGGAGCAAAAAAGACAAACGTCCAGCTTTTGCTGCCACAGCAAAGGTGCCAGCGGGGAAAAGTGATGCTGGTTCTCACTGCCTCCTGGAACCCCTTCAAATGCCCCAGACAATTTGGCCCTCTCTGCTTTCCTGAGGACTCTATCGTCAAAAGCACCTTTTTCACTTTCGGTGCTCTCTGGAGCAAAAAAGACAAACGTCCAGCTTTTGCTGCCACAGCAAAGGTGCCAGCGGGGAAAAGTGATGCTGGTTCTCACTGCCTCCTGGAACCCCTTCAAATGCCCCAGACAATTTGGCCCTCTCTGCTTTCCTGAGGACTCTATCCTCAAAAGCACCTTTTTCACTTTCGGCGCTCTCTGGAGCAAAAAAGACAAACGTCCAGCTTTTGCTGCCACAGCAAAGGTGCCAGCGGGGAAAAGTGATGCTGGTTCTCACTGCCTCCTGGAACCCCTTCAAATGCCCCAGACAATTTGGCCCTCTCTGCTTTCCTGAGGACTCTATCGTCAAAAGCACCTTTTTCACTTTCGGTGCTCTCTGGAGCAAAAAAGACAAACGTCCAGCTTTTGCTGCCACAGCAAAGGTGCCAGCGGGGAAAAGTGATGCTGGTTCTCACTGCCTCCTGGAACCCCTTCAAATGCCCCAGACAATTTGGCCCTCTCTGCTTTCCTGAGGACTCTATCCTCAAAAGCACCTTTTTTCACTTTCGGCGCTGTCTGGAGCAAAAAAGACAAACGTCCAGCTTTTGCTGCCACAGCAAAGGTGCCAGCGGGGAAAAGTGATGCTGGTTCTCACTGCCTCCTGGAACCCCTTCAAATGCCCCAGACAATTTGGCCCTCTCTGCTTTCCTGAGCACTCTATCGTCAAAAGCACCTTTTTCACTTTCGGCGCTCTCTGGAGCAAAAAAGACAAACGTCCAGCTTTTGCTGCCACAGCAAAGGTGCCAGCGGGGAAAAGTGATGCTGGTTCTCACTGCCTCCTGGAACCCCTTCAAATGCCCCAGACAATTTGGCCCTCTCTGCTTTCCTGAGGACTCTATCGTCAAAAGCACCTTTTTCACTTTCGGTGCTCTCTGGAGCAAAAAAGACAAACGTCCAGCTTTTGCTGCCACAGCAAAGGTGCCAGCGGGGAAAAGTGATGCTGGTTCTCACTGCCTCCTGGAACCCCTTCAAATGCCCCAGACAATTTGGCCCTCTCTGCTTTCCTGAGGACTCTATCCTCAAAAGCACCTTTTTTCACTTTCGGCGCTCTCTGGAGCAAAAAAGACAAACGTCCAGCTTTTGCTGCCACAGCAAAGGTGCCAGCGGGGAAAAGTGATGCTGGTTCTCACTGCCTCCTGGAACCCCTTCAAATGCCCAGACAATTTGGCCCTCTCTGCTTTCCTGAGGACTCTATCGTCAAAAGCACCTTTTTTCACTTTCGGCGCTCTCTGGAGCAAAAAAGACAAACGTCCAGCTTTTGCTGCCACAGCAAAGGTGCCAGCGGGGAAAAGTGATGCTGGTTCTCACTGCCTCCTGGAACCCCTTCAAATGCCCCAGACAATTTGGCCCTCTCTGCTTTCCTGAGGACTCTATCCTCAAAAGCACCTTTTTTCACTTTCGGCGCTGTCTGGAGCAAAAAAGACAAACGTCCAGCTTTTGCTGCCACAGCAAAGGTGCCAGCGGGGAAAAGTGATGCTGGTTCTCACTGCCTCCTGGAACCCCTTCAAATGCCCCAGACAATTTGGCCCTCTCTGCTTTCCTGAGGACTCTATCTAAAACTCAAAAGCACCTTTTTTCACTTTCGGCGCTCTCTGGAGCAAAAAAAGACAAACGTCCAGCTTTTGCTGCCACAGCAAAGGTGCCAGCGGGGAAAAGTGATGCTGGTTCTCACTGCCTCCTGGAACCCCTTCAAATGCCCCAGACAATTTGGCCCTCTCTGCTTTCCTGAGGACTCTATCCTCAAAAGCACCTTTTTCACTTTCGGCGCTCTCTGGAGCAAAAAAGACAAACGTCCAGCTTTTGCTGCCACAGCAAAGGTGCCAGCGGGGAAAAGTGATGCTGGTTCTCACTGCCTCCTGGAACCCCTTCAAATGCCCCAGACAATTTGGCCCTCTCTGCTTTCCTGAGGACTCTATCCTCAAAAGCACCTTTTTTCACTTTCGGCGCTCTCTGGAGCAAAAAAGACAAACGTCCCAGCTTTTGCTGCCACAGCAAAGGTGCCAGCGGGGAAAAGTGATGCTGGTTCTCACTGCCTCCTGGAACCCCTTCAAATGCCCCAGACAATTTGGCCCTCTCTGCTTTCCTGAGGACTCTATCGTCAAAAGCACCTTTTTCACTTTCGGCGCTCTCTGGAGCAAAAAAGACAAACGTCCAGCTTTTGCTGCCACAGCAAAGGTGCCAGCGGGGAAAAGTGATGCTGGTTCTCACTGCCTCCTGGAACCCCTTCAAATGCCCCAGACAATTTGGCCCTCTCTGCTTTCCTGAGGACTCTATCCTCAAAAGCACCTTTTTTCACTTTCGGCGCTCTCTGGAGCAAAAAAGACAAACGTCCAGCTTTTGCTGCCACAGCAAAGGTGCCAGCGGGGAAAAGTGATGCTGGTTCTCACTGCCTCCTGGAACCCCTTCAAATGCCCCAGACAATTTGGCCCTCTCTGCTTTCCTGAGGACTCTATCCTCAAAAGCACCTTTTTTCACTTTCGGCGCTGTCTGGAGCAAAAAAAGACAAACGTCCAGCTTTTGCTGCCACAGCAAAGGTGCCAGCGGGGAAAAGTGATGCTGGTTCTCACTGCCTCCTGGAACCCCTTCAAATGCCCCAGACAATTTGGCCCTCTCTGCTTTCCTGAGGACTCTATCCTCAAAAGCACCTTTTTTCACTTTCGGCGCTGTCTGGAGCAAAAAAGACAAACGTCCAGCTTTTGCTGCCACAGCAAAGGTGCCAGCGGGGAAAAGTGATGCTGGTTCTCACTGCCTCCTGGAACCCCTTCAAATGCCCCAGACAATTTGGCCCTCTCTGCTTTCCTGAGGACTCTATCCGTCAAAAGCACCTTTTTCACTTTCGGCGCTCTCTGGAGCAAAAAAGACAAACGTCCAGCTTTTGCTGCCACAGCAAAGGTGCCAGCGGGGAAAAGTGATGCTGGTTCTCACTGCCTCCTGGAACCCCTTCAAATGCCCCAGACAATTTGGCCCTCTCTGCTTTCCTGAGGACTCTATCCTCAAAAGCACCTTTTTTCACTTTCGGCGCTCTCTGGAGCAAAAAAGACAAACGTCCAGCTTTTGCTGCCACAGCAAAGGTGCCAGCGGGGAAAAGTGATGCTGGTTCTCACTGCCTCCTGGAACCCCTTCAAATGCCCCAGACAATTTGGCCCTCTCTGCTTTCCTGAGGACTCTATCGTCAAAAGCACCTTTTTCACTTTCGGTGCTCTCTGGAGCAAAAAAGACAAACGTCCAGCTTTTGCTGCCACAGCAAAGGTGCCAGCGGGGAAAAGTGATGCTGGTTCTCACTGCCTCCTGGAACCCCTTCAAATGCCCCAGACAATTTGGCCCTCTCTGCTTTCCTGAGGACTCTATCCTCAAAAGCACCTTTTTCACTTTCGGCGCTCTCTGGAGCAAAAAAGACAAACGTCCAGCTTTTGCTGCCACAGCAAAGGTGCCAGCGGGGAAAAGTGATGCTGGTTCTCACTGCCTCCTGGAACCCCTTCAAATGCCCCAGACAATTTGGCCCTCTCTGCTTTCCTGAGGACTCTATCCTCAAAAGCACCTTTTTTCACTTTCGGCGCTGTCTGGAGCAAAAAAGACAAACGTCCAGCTTTTGCTGCCACAGCAAAGGTGCCAGCGGGGAAAAGTGATGCTGGTCCTCACTGCCTCCTGGAACCCCTTCAAATGCCCCAGACAATTTGGCCCTCTCTGCTTTCCTGAGGACTCTATCCTCAAAAGCACCTTTTTCACTTTCGGCGCTCTCTGGAGCAAAAAAGACAAACGTCCAGCTTTTGCTGCCACAGCAAAGGTGCCAGCGGGGAAAAGTGATGCTGGTTCTCACTGCCTCCTGGAACCCCTTCAAATGCCCCAGACAATTTGGCCCTCTCTGCTTTCCTGAGGACTCTATCCTCAAAAGCACCTTTTTTCACTTTCGGCGCTCTCTGGAGCAAAAAAGACAAACGTCCAGCTTTTGCTGCCACAGCAAAGGTGCCAGCGGGGAAAAGTGATGCTGGTTCTCACTGCCTCCTGGAACCCCTTCAAATGCCCCAGACAATTTGGCCCTCTCTGCTTTCCTGAGGACTCTATCGTCAAAAGCACCTTTTTCACTTTCGCGCTGCTCTCTGGAGCAAAAAAGACAAACGTCCAGCTTTGCTGCCACAGCAAAGGTGCCAGCGGGGAAAAGTGATGCTGGTTCTCACTGCCTCCTGGAACCCCTTCAAATGCCCCAGACAATTTGGCCCTCTCTGCTTTCCTGAGGACTCTATCCTCAAAAGCACCTTTTTTCACTTTCGGCGCTCTCTGGAGCAAAAAAGACAAACGTCCAGCTTTTGCTGCCGCAGCAAAGGTGCCAGCGGGGAAAAGTGATGCTGGTTCTCACTGCCTCCTGGAACCCCTTCAAATGCACCAGACAATTTGGCCCTCTCTGCTTTCCTGAGGACTCTATCGTCAAAAGCACCTTTTTCACTTTCGGCGCTCTCTGGAGCAAAAAAGACAAACGTCCAGCTTTTGCTGCCACAGCAAAGGTGCCAGCGGGGAAAAGTGATGCTGGTTCTCACTGCCTCCTGGAACCCCTTCAAATGCCCCAGACAATTTGGCCCTCTCTGCTTTCCTGAGGACTCTATCCTCAAAAGCACCTTTTTTCACTTTCTGCGCTCTCTGGAGCAAAAAAGACAAACGTCCAGCTTTTGCTGCCACAGCAAAGGTGCCAGCGGGAAAGTGATGCTGGTTCTCACTGCCTCCTGGAACCCCTTCAAATGCCCCAGACAATTTGGCCCTCTCTGCTTTCCTGAGGACTCTATCCTCAAAAGCACCTTTTTCACTTTCGGCGCTGTCTGGAGCAAAAAAGACAAACGTCCAGCTTTTGCTGCCACAGCAAAGGTGCCAGCGGGGAAAAGTGATGCTGGTTCTCACTGCCTCCTGGAACCCCTTCAAATGCCCCAGACAATTTGGCCCTCTCTGCTTTCCTGAGGACTCTATCCTCAAAAGCACCTTTTTTCACTTTCGGCGCTCTCTGGAGCAAAAAAGACAAACGTCCAGCTTTTGCTGCCACAGCAAAGGTGCCAGCGGGGAAAAGTGATGCTGGTTCTCACTGCCTCCTGGAACCCCTTCAAATGCCCCAGACAATTTGGCCCTCTCTGCTTTCCTGAGGACTCTATCCTCAAAAGCACCTTTTTCACTTTCGGCGCTCTCTGGAGCAAAAAAGACAAACGTCCAGCTTTTGCTGCCACAGCAAAGGTGCCAGCGGGGAAAAGTGATGCTGGTTCTCACTGCCTCCTGGAACCCCTTCAAATGCCCCAGACAATTTGGCCCTCTCTGCTTTCCTGAGGACTATATCCTCAAAAGCACCTATTTTCACTTTCGGCGCTGTCTGGAGCAAAAAAGACAAACGTCCAGCTTTTGCTGCCACAGCAAAAGTGCCAGCGGGGAAAAGTGATGCTGGTTCTCACTGCCTCCTGGAACCCCTTCAAATGCCCCAGACAATTTGGCCCTCTCTGCTTTCCTGAGGACTCTATCCTCAAAAGCACCTTTTTTCACTTTCGGCGCTCTCTGGAGCAAAAAAGACAAACGTCCAGCTTTTGCTGCCACAGCAAAGGTGCCAGCGGGGAAAAGTGATGCTGGTTCTCACTGCCTCCTGGAACCCCTTCAAATGCCCCAGACAATTTGGCCCTCTCTGCTTTCCTGAGGACTCTATCCTCAAAAAGCACCTTTTTTCACTTTCGGCGCTCTCTGGAGCAAAAAAAGACAAACGTCCAGCTTTTGCTGCCACAGCAAAGGTGCCAGCGGGGAAAAGTGATGCTGGTTCTCACTGCCTCCTGGAACCCCTTCAAATGCCCCAGACAATTTGGCCCTCTCTGCTTTCCTGAGGACTCTATCCTCAAAAGCACCTTTTTCACTTTCGGCGCTCTCTGGAGCAAAAAAGACAAACGTCCAGCTTTTGCTGCCACAGCAAAGGTGCCAGCGGGGAAAAGTGATGCTGGTTCTCACTGCCTCCTGGAACCCCTTCAAATGCCCCAGACAATTTGGCCCTCTCTGCTTTCCTGAGGACTCTATCCTCAAAAGCACCTTTTTCACTTTCGGCGCTCTCTGGAGCAAAAAAGACAAACGTCCAGCTTTTGCTGCCACAGCAAAGGTGCCAGCGGGGAAAAGTGATGCTGGTTCTCACTGCCTCCTGGAACCCCCTTCAAATGCCCCAGACAATTTGGCCCTCTCTGCTTTCCTGAGGACTCTATCCTCAAAAGCACCTTTTTTCACTTTCGGCGCTGTCTGGAGCAAAAAAGACAAACGTCCAGCTTTTGCTGCCACAGCAAAGGTGCCAGCGGGGAAAAGTGATGCTGGTTCTCACTGCCTCCTGGAACCCCTTCAAATGCCCCAGACAATTTGGCCCTCTCTGCTTTCCTGAGGACTCTATCTCAAAAGCACCTTTTTCACTTTCGGTGCTCTCTGGAGCAAAAAAGACAAACGTCCAGCTTTTGCTGCCACAGCAAAGGTGCCAGCGGGGAAAAGTGATGCTGGTTCTCACTGCCTCCTGGAACCCCTTCAAATGCCCCAGACAATTTGGCCCTCTCTGCTTTCCTGAGGACTCTATCCTCAAAAGCACCTTTTTCACTTTCGGCGCTCTCTGGAGCAAAAAAAGACAAACGTCCAGCTTTGCTGCCACAGCAAAGGTGCCAGCGGGGAAAAGTGATGCTGGTTCTCACTGCCTCCTGGAACCCCTTCAAATGCCCCAGACAATTTGGCCCTCTCTGCTTTCCCTGAGGACTCTATCGTCAAAAGCACCTTTTTCACTTTCGGTGCTCTCTGGAGCAAAAAAGACAAACGTCCAGCTTTTGCTGCCACAGCAAAGGTGCCAGCGGGGAAAAGTGATGCTGGTTCTCACTGCCTCCTGGAACCCCTTCAAATGCCCCAGACAATTTGGCCCTCTCTGCTTTCCTGAGGACTCTATCCTCAAAAGCACCTTTTTCACTTTCGGCGCTCTCTGGAGCAAAAAAGACAAACGTCCAGCTTTTGCTGCCACAGCAAAGGTGCCAGCGGGGAAAAGTGATGCTGGTTCTCACTGCCTCCTGGAACCCCTTCAAATGCCCCAGACAATTTGGCCCTCTCTGCTTTCCTGAGGACTCTATCCTCAAAAGCACCTTTTTTCACTTTCGGCGCTCTCTGGAGCAAAAAAGACAAACGTCCAGCTTTGCTGCCACAGCAAAGTGCCAGCGGGGAAAGTGATGCTGGTTCTCACTGCCTCCTGGAACCCCTTCAAATGCCCAGACAATTTGGCCTCTCTGCTTTCCTGAGGACTCTATCCTCAAAAGCACCTTTTTTCACTTTCGGCGCTCTCTGGAGCAAAAAAGACAAACGTCCAGCTTTTGCTGCCACAGCAAAGGTGCCAGCGGGGAAAAGTGATGCTGGTTCTCACTGCCTCCTGGAACCCCTTCAAATGCCCCAGACAATTTGGCCCTCTCTGCTTTCCTGAGGACTCTATCCTCAAAAGAAACCTTTTTTCACTTTCGGCGCTCTCTGGAGCAAAAAGACAAACGTCCAGCTTTTGCTGCCACAGCAAAGGTGCCAGCGGGGAAAAGTGATGCTGGTTCTCACTGCCTCCTGGAACCCCTTCAAATGCCCCAGACAATTTGGCCCTCTCTGCTTTCCTGAGGACTCTATCGTCAAAAGCACCTTTTTCACTTTCGGCGCTCTCTGGAGCAAAAAAGACAAACGTCCAGCTTTTGCTGCCACAGCAAAGGTGCCAGCGGGGAAAAGTGATGCTGGTTCTCACTGCCTCCTGGAACCCCTTCAAATGCCCCAGACAATTTGGCCCTCTCTGCTTTCCTGAGGACTCTATCCTCAAAAGCACCTTTTTCACTTTCGGCGCTCTCTGGAGCAAAAAAGACAAACGTCCAGCTTTTGCTGCCACAGCAAAGTGCCAGCGGGAAAAGTGATGCTGGTTCTCACTGCCTCCTGGAACCCCTTCAAATGCCCCAGACAATTTGGCCCTCTCTGCTTTCCTGAGGACTCTATCCTCAAAAGCACCTTTTTTCACTTTCGGCGCTCTCTGGAGCAAAAAAGACAAACGTCCAGCTTTTGCTGCCACAGCAAAAGGTGCCAGCGGGGAAAAGTGATGCTGGTTCTCACTGCCTCCTGGAACCCCTTCAAATGCCCCAGACAATTTGGCCCTCTCTGCTTTCCTGAGGACTCTATCCTCAAAAGCACCTTTTTTCACTTTCGGCGCTGTCTGGAGCAAAAAAGACAAACGTCCAGCTTTTGCTGCCACAGCAAAGGTGCCAGCGGGGAAAAGTGATGCTGGTTCTCACTGCCTCCTGGAACCCCTTCAAATGCCCCAGACAATTTGGCCCTCTCTGCTTTCCTGAGGACTCTATCCTCAAAAGCACCTTTTTTCACTTTCGGTCGCTCTCTGGAGCAAAAAAGACAAACGTCCAGCTTTTGCTGCCACAGCAAAGGTGCCAGCGGGGAAAAGTGATGCTGGTTCTCACTGCCTCCTGGAACCCCTTCAAATGCCCCAGACAATTTGGCCCTCTCTGCTTTCCTGAGGACTCTATCCTCAAAAGCACCTTTTTCACTTTCGGCGCTCTCTGGAGCAAAAAAGACAAACGTCCAGCTTTTGCTGCCACAGCAAAGGTGCCAGCGGGGAAAAGTGATGCTGGTTCTCACTGCCTCCTGGAACCCCTTCAAATGCCCCAGACAATTTGGCCCCTCTCTGCTTTCCTGAGGACTCTATCGTCAAAAGCACCTTTTTCACTTTCGGTGCTCTCTGGAGCAAAAAAGACAAACGTCCAGCTTTTGCTGCCACAGCAAAGGTGCCAGCGGGGAAAAGTGATGCTGGTTTCTCACTGCCTCCTGGAACCCCTTCAAATGCCCCAGACAATTTGGCCCTCTCTGCTTCCTGAGGACTCTATCCTCAAAGCACCTTTTTCACTTTCGGCGCTCTCTGGAGCAAAAAAGACAAACGTCCAGCTTTTGCTGCCACAGCAAAGGTGCCAGCGGGGAAAAGTGATGCTGGTTCTCACTGCCTCCTGGAACCCCTTCAAATGCCCCAGACAATTTGGCCCTCTCTGCTTTCCTGAGGACTCTATCCTCAAAAAGCACCTATTTTCACTTTCGGCTGTCTGGGAGCAAAAAAGACAAACGTCCAGCTTTTGCTGCCACAGCAAAGGTGCCAGCGGGGAAAAGTGATGCTGGTCCTCACTGCCTCCTGGAACCCCTTCAAATGCCCCAGACAATTTGGCCCTCTCTGCTTTCCTGAGGACTCTATCCTCAAAAGCACCTTTTTCACTTTCGGCGCTCTCTGGAGCAAAAAAGACAAACGTCCAGCTTTTGCTGCCACAGCAAAGGTGCCCAGCGGGGAAAAGTGATGCTGGTTCTCACTGCCTCCTGGAACCCTTCAAATGCCCCAGACAATTTGGCCCTCTCTGCTTTCCTGAGGACTCTATCCTCAAAAGCACCTTTTTTCACTTTCGGCGCTCTGGAGCAAAAAAGACAAACGTCCAGCTTTTGCTGCCACAGCAAAGGTGCCAGCGGGGAAAAGTGATGCTGGTTCTCACTGCCTCCTGGAACCCCTTCAAATGCCCCAGACAATTTGGCCCTCTCTGCTTTCCTGAGGACTCTATCCTCAAAAGCACCTTTTTCACTTTCGGCGCTCTCTGGAGCAAAAAAGACAAACGTCCAGCTTTGCTGCCACAGCAAAGGTGCCAGCGGGGAAAAGTGATGCTGGTTCTCACTGCCTCCTGGAACCCCTTCAAATGCCCCAGACAATTTGGCCCTCTCTGCTTTCCTGAGGACTCTATCGTCAAAAGCACCTTTTTCACTTTCGGTGCTCTCTGGAGCAAAAAAGACAAACGTCCAGCTTTTGCTGCCACAGCAAAGGTGCCAGCGGGGAAAAGTGATGCTGGTTCTCACTGCCTCTGGAACCCCTTCAAATGCACCAGACAATTTGGCCCTCTCTGCTTTCCTGAGGACTCTATCCTCAAAAGCACCTTTTTCACTTTCGGCGCTCTCTGGAGCAAAAAAGACAAACGTCCAGCTTTTGCTGCCACAGCAAAGGTGCCAGCGGGGAAAAGTGATGCTGGTTCTCACTGCCTCCTGGAACCCCTTCAAATGCCCCAGACAATTTGGCCCTCTCTGCTTTCCTGAGGACTCTATCCTCAAAAGCACCTTTTTTCACTTTCGCGCTCTCTGGAGCAAAAAAGACAAACGTCCAGCTTTTGCTGCCACAGCAAAGTGCCAGCGGGGAAAAGTGATGCTGGTTCTCACTGCCTCCTGGAACCCCTTCAAATGCCCCAGACAATTTGGCCCTCTCTGCTTTTCCTGAGGACTCTATCCTCAAAAGCACCTTTTTCACTTTCGGCGCTCTCTGGAGCAAAAAAGACAAACGTCCAGCTTTTGCTGCCACAGCAAAGTGCCAGCGGGGAAAGTGATGCTGGTTCTCACTGCCTCCTGGAACCCCTTCAAATGCCCCAGACAATTTGGCCCTCTCTGCTTTCCTGAGGACTCTATCCTCAAAAAGCACCTTTTTTCACTTTCGGCGCTCTCTGGAGCAAAAAAGACAAACGTCCAGCTTTTGCTGCCACAGCAAAGGTGCCAGCGGGGAAAGTGATGCTGGTTCTCACTGCCTCCTGGAACCCCTTCAAATGCCCCAGACAATTTGGCCCTCTCTGCTTTCCTGAGGACTCTATCGTCAAAAGCACCTTTTTCACTTTCGGCGCTCTCTGGAGCAAAAAAGACAAACGTCCAGCTTTTGCTGCCACAGCAAAGGTGCCAGCGGGGAAAAGTGATGCTGGTTCTCACTGCCTCCTGGAACCCCTTCAAATGCCCCAGACAATTTGGCCCTCTCTGCTTTCCTGAGGACTCTATCCTCAAAAGCACCTTTTTTCACTTTCGGCGCTCTCTGGAGCAAAAAAGACAAACGTCCAGCTTTTGCTGCCACAGCAAAGGTGCCAGCGGGGAAAAGTGATGCTGGTTCTCACTGCCTCCTGGAACCCCTTCAAATGCACCAGACAATTTGGCCCTCTCTGCTTTCCTGAGGACTCTATCCTCAAAAGCACCTTTTTCACTTTCGGCGCTCCTCTGGAGCAAAAAAGACAAACGTCCAGCTTTTGCTGCCACAGCAAAGGTGCCAGCGGGGAAAAGTGATGCTGGTTCTCACTGCCTCCCTGGAACCCCTTCAAATGCCCCAGACAATTTGGCCCTCTCTGCTTTCCTGAGGACTCTATCCTCAAAAAGCACCTTTTTTCACTTTCGGCTGCTCTCTGGAGCAAAAAGACAACGTCCAGCTTTTGCTGCCACAGCAAAGTGCCAGCGGGGAAAAGTGATGCTGGTTCTCACTGCCTCCTGGAACCCCTTCAAATGCCCCAGACAATTTGGCCCTCTCTGCTTTCCTGAGGACTCTATCCTCAAAAGAACCTTTTTTCACTTTTCGGCGCTGTCTGGAGCAAAAAGACAACGTCCAGCTTTTGCTGCCACAGCAAAGGTGCCAGCGGGGAAAAAGTGATGCTGGTTCTCACTGCCTCCTGGAACCCCTTCAAATGCCCCAGACAATTTGGCCCTCTCTGCTTTCCTGAGGACTCTATCCTCAAAAGCACCTTTTTTCACTTTCGGCGCTGTCTGGAGCAAAAAAAGACAAACGTCCAGCTTTTGCTGCCACAGCAAAGGTGCCAGCGGGGAAAAGTGATGCTGGTTCTCACTGCTTCCTGGAACCCCTTCAAATGCCCCAGACAATTTGGCCCTCTCTGCTTTCCTGAGGACTCTATCGTCAAAAGCACCTTTTTCAACTTTCGGTGCTCTCTGGAGCAAAAAAGACAAACGTCCAGCTTTTGCTGCCACAGCAAAGGTGCCAGCGGGGAAAAGTGATGCTGGTTCTCACTGCCTCCTGGAACCCCTTCAAATGCCCCAGACAATTTGGCCCTCTCTGCTTTCCTGAGGACTCTATCCTCAAAAGCACCTTTTTCACTTTCGGCGCTCTCTGGAGCAAAAAAGACAAACTGTCCAGCTTTTGCTGCCACAGCAAAGGTGCCAGCGGGGTCGTAAAAGCACCTTTTTCACTTTCGGGGCTCTCTGGAGCAAAAAAGACAAACGTCCAGCTTTTGCTGCCACAGCAAAGTTGCCAGCGGGGAAAAAGTGATGCTGGTTCTCACTGCCTCCTGGAACCCCTTCAAATGCCCAGACAATTTGGCCCTCTCTGCTTTCCTGGAGGACTCTATCCTCAAAGTCACCTTTTTTTCACTTTCGGCGCTCTCTGGAGCAAAAAAGACAAATGTTCCAGCTTTTGCTGCCACAGCAAGGTGCCAGCGGGGAAAAGTGATGCTGGTTCTCACTGCCTCCTGACCCCTTCAAATGCCCCAGACAATTTGGCCCTCTTGCTTTCCTGAGGACTCTATCCTCAAAAGCACCTTTTTCCACTTTCGGCGCTGTCTGGAGCAAAAAAGACAAACGTCCAGCTTTTGCCTGCCACAGCAAAGGTGCCAGCGGGGAAAAGTGATGCTGGTTCTCACTGCCTCCTGGAACCCCTTCAAATGCCCAGACAATTTGGGCCCTCTCCTGCTTTCCTGAGGACTCTATCCTCAAAGCACCTTTTTCACTTCGTGGGCTTCTGGAGCAAAAAAGACAAACGTCAGCTTTGCTGCCACAGCAAAGGTGCCAGCGGGGAAAAGTGATGCTGGTTCTCACTGCCTCCTGGAACCCCTTCAAATGCCCCAGACAATTTGGCCCTCTCTGCTTTCCTGAGGACTCTATCCTCAAAAGCAACTTTTTTCACTTTCGGCGCTGTCTGGAGCAAAAAAGACAAACGTCCAGCTTTTGCTGCCACAGCAAAAGTGCCAGCGGGGAAAAGTGATGCTGGTTCTCACTGCCTCCTGGAACCCCTTCAAATGCCCCAGACAATTTGGCCCTCTCTGCTTTCCTGAGGACTCTATCCTCAAAAGCACCTTTTTTCACTTTCGGCGGCTCTCTGGAGCAAAAAAGACAAACGTCCAGCTTTGCTGCCACAGCAAAGGTGCCAGCGGGGAAAAGTGATGCTGGTTCTCACTGCCTCCTGGAACCCCTTCAAATGCCCCAGACAATTTGGCCCTCTCTGCTTTCCTGAGGACTCTATCCTCAAAAAGCACCTTTTTCACTTTCGGGCTCTCTGGAGCAAAAAAGACAAACGTCCAGCTTTGCTGCCACAGCAAAAGGTGCCAGCGGGGAAAAGTGATGCTGGTTCTCACTGCCTCCTGGAACCCCTTCAAATGCCCCAGACAATTTGGCCCCTCTCTGCTTTCCTGAGGACTCTATCCCAAAAGCACCTTTTTCACTTTCGGCGCTCTCTGGAGCAAAAAAGACAAATGTCAGGCTTTTGCTGCCACAGCAAAGGTGCCAGCGGGGAAAAGTGATGCTGGTTTCTCACTGCCTCCTGGAACCCCTTCAAATGCCCCAGACAATTTGGCCCCTCTCTGCTTCCTGAGGACTCTATCCGTCAAAAGCACCTTTTTCACTTTCGGTGCTCTCTGGAGCAAAAAAGACAAACGTCCAGCTTTTGCTGCCACAGCAAAGGTGCCAGCGGGGAAAAGTGATGCTGGTTCTCACTGCCTCCTGGAACCCCTTCAAATGCCCCAGACAATTTGGCCCTCTCTGCTTTCCTGAGGACTCTATCCTCAAAAGCACCTTTTTCACTTTCGGCGCTGTCTGGAGCAAAAAGACAAACGTCCAGCTTTTGCTGCCACAGCAAAGGTGCCAGCGGGGAAAGTGATGCTGGTTCTCACTGCCTCCTGGAACCCCTTCAAATGCCCCAGACAATTTGGCCCTCTCTGCTTTCCTGAGGACTCTATCCTCAAAAGCACCTTTTTTCACTTTCGGGCTCTCTGGAGCAAAAAAGACAAACGTCCAGCTTTTGCTGCCACAGCAAAGGTGCCAGCGGGGAAAAGTGATGCTGGTTCTCACTGCCTCCTGGAACCCCTTCAAATGCCCCAGACAATTTGGCCCTCTCTGCTTTCCTGAGGGACTCTATCCTCAAAAGCACCTTTTTCACTTTCGGCGCTCTCTGGAGCAAAAAAGACAAACGTCCAGCTTTTGCTGCCACAGCAAAGGTGCCAGCGGGGAAAAGTGATGCTGGTTCTCACTGCCTCCTGGAACCCCTTCAAATGCCCCAGACAATTTGGCCCTCTCTGCTTTCCTGAGGACTCTATCCTCAAAAGCAACCTTTTTCACTTTCGGCGCTCTCTGGAGCAAAAAAGACAAACGTCCAGCTTTTGCTGCCACAGCAAAGGTGCCAGCGGGGAAAAGTGATGCTGGTTCTCACTGCCTCCTGGAACCCCTTCAAATGCCCCAGACAATTTGGCCCTCTCTGCTTTCCTGAGGACTCTATCCTCAAAAGCACCTTTTTTCACTTTCGGCGCTCTCTGGAGCAAAAAAGACAAACGTCCAGCTTTTGCTGCCACAGCAAAGGTGCCCAGCGGGGAAAAGTGATGCTGGTTCTCACTGCCTCCTGGAACCCCTTCAAATGCCCCAGACAATTTGGCCCTCTCTGCTTTCCTGAGGACTCTATC